>NC_091929.1:981987-1291987 GCF_041260155.1 Ptychodera flava
GTTCAGCGCCCAAATATGGGCAATCACATGCATTTCTGAACTACCTCGATTCTGGTTGCTACGTGCTGTGTTATCCGCAAACGTTCCATTCGTACACAAAGCCAGCGCTGGATTAGGAAAACGTCTGCTCGCTCAAATCATAGTTGCGCGTGACAACAGTGTAGCCGCGCTGGTGACAACCGCTTCTGTTTCTAAATTCTAGTGAAATCCTGTGTATACCAAGTGCGTGCCTGTTCAGTATAAATTACAAGAAATTGACATCATGCTTTTGTCCTTCTAACACCTCCATTTCAGCCTGGATTTCTGTTGGTCTCGTAATTGTATGCATGTTGCTTTGCGCTTTCTAGAATTCTGCAGGTAAACAAATAACGTCATTATGTATGTCAATGATACCGCATGCATTTTTATCTCCTTAACAATGTTGAATATTATGTAAGCTACATATTTATCATTCAATAAGGTATATGATAAAACCTTTACGGCCCTGATACGGCTTTTGTGGCCCTTGGTCGTACGGCGTACGGGCCCTTGCACGCTCGGGCCCTTCCACCGTACGACCTCAGGCTGCAAAAGCCTTATCAGGGCCGTAAAGATTAGTAACTACTGGCACATTCAATTAATCAAAATGTTATGATGTCTGTATTTTGGGAATAGGTGGACATGTGTTGGATCCATCTTGTACACGTCTTGATCAAGAGAAATCATTTTCATTATTTTCTAGAAAGTTCATATACATACCTCTGATGATACACCACTGAAGCTAGGCTGGTATGCACCTGTCATGTAGCATGTGTGTAACAGCCCTGCAGTACAGCAATGTAACTGGAAAGTAACCGCGGTAATGCAGCATAGCTGCTGTGACTGGCATGCACCTTGAATGCTGCAGCACTGTTACAGTCATGTTGGGCATGCATGTAGCAGAAATGCAGCACTACTGTTACAGTCATGCAAGCGCAGGAGTGTAACAGGAATGGTGCAGCACTGTTACAGCTAACCCAGTGTAGAAATGTAACAGGAATGTAGCACCACCATTACAGCCATGCCAATTCATGAGTGTAACTGCACTGGTAATCAAAGGTCACAAGGATAAAGCTGTTTCAACTCATTTTTGAGGCAGCTCCTTGATTTTAGCAAAGTGCTATTCAGTTGCTAAATTCAATTCATATCATTTCTGAATGGCAGCCTTATGTCGTGATTTCCTAAATGTGATTAAACTCAGATATTACGATTTATTCAGACTGTAATGGTTATTTTGTTATCCCGTTCTCTTTTTTCTGATGATGAGAGTAGAAAACAACTAACATATACAGGCTGAATAAACCGTAGCACATGATTTAATCATGCCTGCAACACGACTGACATAACTACACTGTAACAGAAGTGCTGCACTGCAGTTACTAGCCAGTTATGCTACATCACTGCAGACTTTTAGCTGTGTAGTAAACTAAATCGTAGACCATAAAACAAGAGACAGGCAACTGGGGTCTTTTCTTTTATGTCTTGTGGGTTGTGTTAATCCAAAAATGGAATTTTCATTATCACCTTAGCCACCTTGGAATGGGATCGCTGCCTTTCTTTCTGTGCATGCATATGTCAGACTAGGACCAAGCCTTACCAGTCAATATGCTGATATTGCAAAATCCTTAGCATGCACACTCAAACCACACAAAGTTTATCAAAGTAACAACTTATGATGATTGGACTGATCTAAAAATGCTGTGTGAAAACAAGCATTATATAATACTGCCACACATTGTTCACAAAACTGAAAATGTAAGGCGGTAAGAATAGCTCCATCAACAATGATGTTAACAGTGGTTGATCAACTTCACGACTCGTAAAATGCGCTCTGGTTTGCAACAGTAGAGTTTGATTTGTTCAAGAAAAATACCAGTCCACTCCGGAACAAGAGACATATCATTAAGAAGGTTAAATGAACAATGTCACACATTGATAACAAAGATAAAAACATGAGACCTTATAAGAAAAGTACATGGCAAAAGGCATGATACAGGAAGTGGTACAGTGAACAATACTATAGTGATGGGGATCAACCAATGTGCATAATTCTTACACAAAACAAGATGTCCATATACAGATACAGGACATAGGGTAATTTATAAAATGTTGTGTATTTTCAGGGGAGAATTACATGGTGAAAGCGTTTTTCTGCACACTCTGTGATGTTGTTTTGCTGGAAGGAAGACAACAACTTGATGAACATTGTCGGGAGAAATCTCATTACATTGAATTTCAGGTAAAGTATATTATTATCAGGTTACTGTGATGGAAGGACACCTGAACTCTGCTAACTTCTGTACCGGTATATATCAATACATAGATATACAAACTCACACTAAGAGTTCTATTAGCAATTTATATATACCATTGTAGAGAAATGGAATGTTGATTATTAGTCCCCACGGACGAAGTCCCGGGGGGACTTATAGATTGGGTCATGTCCGTCCGTCCGTCCGTCCATCCGTCCATCCATGCGTCCGTCCGTCCATTCACGCATATATCTCAGACATGCCCTGGTCAATTTCTTTCAAAGTTTGCGCAAGGATAGTACCCTATATCATACAGATGCACATCAATTTGTTTCACAATGCGATCAAATTTGGCTGTATTAGAGGACTTTTTAGTTTACACCTACATAGAGTCCCATGTATAAGGCAGTTCTTCATAGACTCCCATGTATATAATAGAATCTCACACCCCCAAGGACCTGGGATCAGATTTCTCACACGAGTTGGGGATGTTTTGTCTCACACGAGCCGCAGGCGAGTGTGAGACAAAATATTCCCAACGAGTGTGAGAAATCTGATCCCAGGTCCTTGGTGTGTGAGATACTCTTTCTCACATGACCATAAAATACGTGATATTCACATGGGGCACGTACAACATTATCTAAAATCGTGACAACTCTGTCGTCTGCCACTGTACTTTGACCTGCTTACTTTGTAGTTCTAGTCCGTGTGTTACTCGTCATGCAATTGGATAACATTTTGCGTGCGGAACGAAACAGGCTGTTTACAATCCAATCAGAGCTCGTGTAATATTTACTGCAGAGTGTGGGACGATTTCTGAGAGTGTGGGATCGATTTTTCCCACACCGTCGATCCCGCACTCCCAGCGGCCAGGAATGTGAGAAAGGCAGTTCTCCATAGACTCCCATGTATAAGGCCGTTCTCCATAGACTCCCATGTTTAAGTCAGTTCTCCGTAGACTCCCATGTATAAGGCCAAGAAATATAAAAATTTAGTTTCTCATCGTATTCATATTGCAAAAAGGATGCAGTGACACAGTTTTTAGACCCCACGGATGAAGTCCAGGGGGCTTATAGATTGGGTCATGTCCGTCCGTTCATCCATCCGTGAGTCCATCCGTTCACGCAGATATCTCAGACATTTTGACAAAATGTCATGTGACCTCAGTGACCTTTGACCTCAAATATACATATTTGTCTATAACTCAGTAACCACAAGTGCTGCACCCTTCATATTTGGTATGATGGGAGACCTTATGACGCCACATATTATACCTCATTAATTATGTGCATATCTAATTTTGAGGGAGCCAATAGAACTAGAGGTCTGATTTTTGGCAAATAGGGATAACTTAGCAATAAAATTTTTTTGACAAAATGTCACGTGACCTCAATGACCTTTGACCTCAAATATACATATTTGTCCATAACTCAGTAACCACAAGTGTCACACCCTTCATATTTGGTATGATGGAAGACCTTATGACGCCACATACTGTACCTCATTAATTATGTGCATATCTAATTCTGAGCAAGCCAATAGAGCTGGATGTCTGATTTTTGGTATATAGGGATAACTATAGGATAGAAATTTTTTGACAAAATGTCATGTGACCTCAATGACCTTTTACCTAAAATATACGTTTATGTCAATAAATAAGTAACCACAAGTGCTATGTCCTTTATATTTAGTAGGATGGGAGACCTTATGACAACACGCGCTTTGCCTCATTAATTATGCACATGTCTAATTCTGGGCAAGCGAATAGAGCTAGAGGTCTGATTTTTGGCATATAGGGATTTACTAGCAATACAATTTTTTTACCTTCTCGTGTCTATTTATAGACGGAGAAGGTATTAGATTTGAAAACCAGTATGCTGGTGTCAACTTCTACTTCCGTCTGTCAAGATCCGTTGACGTCATGCCATTGTGATGGGTCATATCATAAATTGGTGGAGGTGTTCATGGTTTAGGTTGAGATGTAGGAGAACGATTTTGAGCTGTGACAAAAATCAAGGGACTTAGCGGCATAGCCACAGTGTTAAGCCTTTCTCCAAGGTTTCTTAGCTGACTATGATCTATTACAGACTACTGAGCTGACGTTAGGGGTACTCAATTTGTGTTTGCTCACTCTGTGTGCGCTAGTGTTTGGTACTGCGTTGCGTGGATATCCCCTCATGGCCTCACGTGATATGGGCCTAATGCATAACCTGCAGATAATCATATGCTATGCCTCTGAGTCTGAAAACGGTCATTATGTAAGCCTGTCGGCATTTTCGTAGCATTTTTTTCTCATTTAATTTTGCAAAATATCGGCGAGTACCTCAATATTTCAAGATAACTCTTTCTTCCCATATGAACGAAAATGAGTGAAAGTTTTAGACAGGAAAATCGGACGTCGGCCATGTTCAATGTTTACAGTACAATCAGAAGTTTATGTGGAGGAAATAACTAACAAACACCGTTCATGATGCCCGCCCTCTAGAGGCAGATCTTCCTATATGAAATACCACATTTGATGCTTGTGGAAAGCTTGACCACACAAAGGAGCAGTTTAACTTTTAGAAAATGACAAATTGAATAAGAGGGTATTCTGAAAATGTCAAATACTGAGGAAAAATGCCCAAATATTCAAAATAAACAGGTTAACTGACTGGACAGCCATAAAAAACAATGAAAATGTTTATGATCAAAAGTTTTTGAGATGTGCACATTTTAACAAATACAGAAATTATTAATATTATAAATATAAGACCAAACTATTTTTTCAGAGATGGGACAGGTTGGAAATGAGGGGTGAGAGACAAAGGCACTCCTATTGCTGCATGTGGATGCAGCCACACCATTCAACTGACAGCATACTTCTTCACTGTGTTGGGTTCAAGTTCCATATTCAGGGCTCGAACTTAACTTTTTTACTTACTTGCCCTGCGGGCAAGTTTCCAGAAATTTTACTTGCCCGATGAACAAACTTACTTGCCCGATTTTTTTTTGTCTGTTTACATTGTTTGGGCAGAGATCACAAAGACCAAGCAATCTCAAAATGTGGCCGACAGCATCATATCGATGCAAGTTCTGTGTTGTCTATATTGATAATCGTGTTAATTTTTACGATCCATTAGTGTTGGTCTTCGTGATCTCTGCCCACTCGTCCACCAATATTCTAGTGCAGGATTGGGGTCATATAGCTGAAGGGGTGGCCCATCAATTGATATTCGCATCAGCAAATCTCTTTTCCTGAAGTTTTGAAACTTCCGTTGTCGTTTCCTTTCATATACATATCGCACTTCTGCTTCTTCACTTAACTTTCCACTGAACTCGATGCTGCGATCGCGCCATTAGCTTTATCACCGTCGATTTCTGAGTGGCCAGCCGGTTGAACCTGTACTGTATCCCCTGACACAGATCCTGTTCCGGAATCTGTGACTTTATCTGGCGTAGATTTCAAAAATATACATGAAAACAGGGTGCTTTGCTTCGCTATGACGTACAGTCTGCGTTGTCTCAGTCAGGTCACCACGTGCAAAGTGGCTGTTGATATTACTGACCAACACCCCCTGGGAGTCACTAGCGATAAACAAGTGCAAGTAATACGTTAATGAATAGACCTTTTCCCGGTTATCCCACAATGCATTGCAGTGACTTTATCAAACACCGTATATAAGCTCAAAACAGCGAAAACATGCTGATTTGTTTTATACAACGGATTGTTATAGAAGAATGACACAAATGTGCAATGCCAAATAATGCCCCGTGTATAATATAACCATCAGCTACGAAAATACAGGTCAGGGTGTAATCTGCCATAGAGTTCTATGAGTAAACGTACCCTGCGTGTACCCTACGGCTAAAAAGTTCTATGCGTAACGTACGCCTTGTATACCCTGGCACGCACTGCATCATGGAACCGGTAAAGAACTATTAGACTTCCCGAGGGAGGAAAGACAACAACTGGATATCACTTGCTGAATGTTGACGTCCGGCTTGTCGGTTGTGGTACCCGTTTCAGTTCCTTGACAATCGATAACAGCAAACATTGTTCCACAAAGTTTCTTGTGTTTTTTTTTTCCCAGAACATGTAAATTTGATCAAAGTCTATCACTTGCCCGACCGGGCAAGTGTAATTTATTTTTACCTGCCCGATGTCAGGTTTTAGTTGCCCCGGGCAAGCGGGCAACCGTTAAGTTCGAGCCCTGATATTGTACTGACTGTCATACAAGGATAACAAAGGCAAATCAAATCAAATTAGAAAAGGATCAATGCTGTTGTGTGGATTTTGCTGAACATGGCTGATTTTAATATTTCGCCCTATATATTTGGTATCCGGCAAAGGCATATTTTGATGTAAAGTCAAAATTAACACTACATTGCTGACAATATATGTTACCGTTTCTGCATGAACTTTTCTTTTTTAAATTATAGTATATTAGTACTTCAAACAGATTAACAATTATCGTAATGTTAACCCATAATTTTACATCACAAAGACTGTAATTCTGCCAATTTTTTTTATTTTTCAGTCATTTATAAATTTTGCACTGCACAAGATGATTGAACAAATTGCAATGTTTGAATTTGTAAACTCAAAGAATAAAAATCCTTTGGTCACAGATTAAATTATTTTTTGAAAAGAAATTTACTTTTAAACACTTTTAGCATATATTCTTTACACGTGGTCATGTATTTCAAGGAAAATATGCCTATTAAAAACAGTAATTTCTTCACTTTCAATTTTTTTTCAATACTATGACAATTATCAGCCATGAGGTTTTACAAACACAAGACCAGATAAGTGTTTTTCATCATTTCCATAGGACTCTTTGGAAATTCCATCAAAAACAGTTAAAAGTGACTTAAAATGTTCACTTGGTATACACTTAATTTACAGATGCCAGGTTGTGTATTTCACATGCACTCAGGTCAGTAGAGAAGTGCATCATTACTATTTTGGACTGTTAATTCTTATTTCTGAATTTTTTAACTTTTTTCCACATTGAACTATCTTTAGGCAGTTTATACTGTAGCTTACAATTTTTTTGATTGATGTATTTAATCATCTCTTGGGTTCTTTGGGTCCATATCCCACCTCATCCCCTACATCATCAACTATTTGCCAACAACTCTATGCCAACAACCATTTACCTGATCTGGCCACACATTAGAGAAGGTACAGTGTCATTTACGGTATTTTTTTTCAAAATGTCACGTGACCTCGATGACCTTTGACCTTGATTATACATATGCATATCTCAGTAACCACAAGTTCTATACCCTTCAATTTTGATAGGATAATAGACCTTAAGATATCACATCTTGTACCTCATTTATTATGCACATATGTATTTCTTGGCTGGCCAATACAGATAGAGGTCTGATCTTTTTTCCCGATTTAGAACCATAACTTAGACATGCCTCGTGTTTCAAATTGGAAACAACGACATAGACCTATGTGCCCATAGATCTCAACATATACACTCCAGTGATACTTCTTAATGACCACATTTCCCTGCCCCATCAAGACTAATACTCCTATTACAAGTTGGGACTATGTCATTGTCAATGACTTGTTAACATGTAAATTTTCCCATGTTGTGCAATATGGGAAACAGTATATTTTGAACTGAAAATAAGTTACAAAGTACATTTATCATAATATTCCTTTCTTGTGTTTAGCTCACATTTGTGTTTAGCTCACATTTGGTTATACCAATGTGAATTTATCGTATAAGCTGAAGTCGATGGCGTCTGTATGTATGTATGTATGTATGTATGTATGTCAGTGTGCCCTCTAACTAACAGGATTACAGAAAACTTTTGAGTCAATTTGAAAATTTGCTAATTTTTCTTGAGTCACCATGTATTATTTCCTATTCAACTCAAAATTTTCTTGCGTCACAGAGAATTTTTTTGCGTCATGGCGCGTCATATTGGCTTAGAGGGCACACTGGTCTGTATGTATGTATGTATGTATGTATGTATGTATGTATGTATGTATGTATGTATGTATGTATGTATGTCTGTACGTACAGTATGTCCGTCAACATCAAAAACACACAAACCGCTGCACGTTTCAGCTTGGTATTTGGTGTGTGGATGCATCCTGGGCTATAGATGGGATTTTGTTCAAATGAAGTCTGCATTGCCAAAATTATGCAAATGAGCTTACAAAATGTGAAAATTGTCAAGAATTAATAACTCGAGAACCGCTGTTTTGATTGCTTCGAAAATTTGTGTGCAAGTACCTTAGGTGAACCTAATACAGTTTTATGAATATTGTGAAGATATCCTTAATTTTGTATTTTTGCTGATATTTTTTTTGATTTTTCTCATTTTCAATTAAAATTCTTCTTCTCTGAAACCCCCAGCCCAATCGCTCTCAAATTTGGGTCAGATCTTTGTGAGGGTGTTACTCTTCTAATTTGTTGAAATTATGACAAAATTGGGAAAATTACTATTATGGAGCAATTTTGTCATTTTTGGTCAAAAAATCTTAAACAGTATTTTCTTTTTAAAACCCCTGGACAGACAGCTTTTATATTTTGTACACAGTCGTACAGAGATGACAATAGTTAGATATGTGGAAATTGTCCTGAAATATACAAATTTGTATTTTTAAGACAATATTGTCATTTTTGGTCAAGAAAACTTGTTCTCAAAATTACTTGTTTGATAGTTTTGTAATTTGGTATAAAGTCCTGAGGGATGTTATTAGATAAATTTTCTGCTCAAAGTGTTGGGAAACTCCCAAATTTGTATATTTTAGGTAATTTTCTCAGTTTGTGACCTTAAATGACCCACACAACCCAGGATATGTTGTGAGACAGTTTAGAAGGCTGTGAACATAATTTTGTCATATTTGGTATCAATTTGTAGGAAAATTTGATCCAGAAAACAAAGCTGAGGTGCATTTTTTCATTGCGAACCAATTTTTGCAACTTTTCTATGTAAGACATACAAGAACTGATGAGAAATTTGGATCCAGGATAATTCCATATGTTGTAATCACCGCCCACAGTGGAAGGCATTTCATTATTTGTAACTAACTTAAGTGCTGTTTACATTAGAATGATAACACTCATCCCATTAATTAAAAAATCCCCAAGGTTGTAAATACATTTCCTGTCATCTGGTCTTATGTAATACTAAGGGGTGGAACATTTGATATTCAGGAGGGGGTAGGGTCTAGAAGATTGATGAGGTAGCATTACTTTTTTACCAGATCCCTTGTACATTTTTTACCCACTCCCACCTTTTCTTTTTTTCAAGCCTTCTCTGTCTTTTTTTTGTTGTTGACATTTGCTTATGTATTTAGGATCTGCTTGTTCCATTGCTATAGAAGTTGATATGTATGTTCCTAAAGATGACCTCCAGTACCTAAGTTGCAGACCTTATTTGCTTTTGTCATTCTTGTTTTTCCTGGTTTAAATATTTCTTGAATGGACCAATTCAAATCGAATGTGAGCACACTGTCCTTGACGGTATTTTTTTTATAGTTGTCTGGGGAGGGAAACTTGTAGATTAAGTTCTGTCTGCCCGTCTGTCCGTTCATGAAAGTATCTCAGACATACCTTGGCCAATTTCTTTCACAAATTCTTTCACATGGATAATTCACTCAGCAAACCACCATGGAAATTTGAATACATCATGTGACATATACCTAGATATTACGCATATTGTGGAAAAAATTAGCCCTATATTTTTCCCAGCCGAAATGATAATTTCTGTTAAAAAACATTTTTCAAAACAACCAACCAATGCCTTTTCCAACTTGACAAAATACCATCATAATGTTACTGCACAGGGACAATGTCATGAAGGATTACTTGTTTCATATCAAATACACTGGATTTTTTTCATCTAACTTTAAGAATATTTTTCTTCACAGAAAAATAAAGTGGCTGCAGATGGGAAGTCTTCGGGAAAGCACAGTACAAAATAGATGAATAAACATTTGTTGTATCAATAATATGTAAACACAGTTTACTTGATGTCAGTCATACCACTGTATCCAGTTGATTACTCAATTTTTATTTTTTTAAACAAAATTTTGTTGAATTTAATACAGACTCAGTACATTTTGTTCAAAGCCAGAAGCACAATTCATTAAAGTAGAAAGTAAAGTTCATTTTATAAAGTGATGTATGGGACAGAGATGTATGAAAGTGTTGACCTGTGTTTTCTGGCCTTCACTGTAGTATTGATAGGTGTCAAGAAACATCTGGTAAGAGATTAAACTTTTTTGGTCAACCTCAAACTCCAAGGCCATAATGACCGAATGTGTTTTTTTGAAAAGTGACCTTGAGTCAGCTAGACTAATCCATGGCTGAGTCAGCTAGACTAATCCATGGCTGAGTCAGCTGGACAAATCCATGGCTGAGTCAGCTAGACTAATCCATGGCTGAGTCAGCTAGACTAATCCATGGCTGAGTCAGCTAGACTAATCCATGGCTGAGTCAGCTAGACTAATCCATGGCTGAGTCAGCTAGACTAATCCATGGCTGAGTCAGCTAGACTAATCCATGGCTGAGTCAGCTAGACTAATCCATGGCTGAGTCAGCTAGACTAATCCATGGCTGAGTCAGCTAGACTAATCCATGGCTGAGTCAGCTAGACTAATCCATGGCTGAGTCAGCTAGACTAATCCATGGCTGAGTCAGCTAGACTAATCCATGGCTGAGTCAGCTGGACAAATCCATGGCTTTTTGTATGCCATGTGCTGTCAGCTATAGATTGAGACATCTCAAAACCTGTCCAACAACTTTTCTTAAACTTGACCGTAGGTCATTATGCTATTGTGATGGGATTGAGTTTATATCAGACAGTGAAAATTTTCCGTAAACGACAAAAACTCACAAACTGCTGAACAGACAGCGTTGATATTTGGTACAGATGTTAAGACTATGTTCATGGTTATGATTTGTTAAAATGCAGCCAAACAGATCAGGAGTTACATAGATATGGGAAATTGTTGACCCTTTTTTAACTAATTGATTTTAGGGGCCTTCCATATACATGTATGTATTTTGAAGGTACACCATTTTAGACTGTTTTTAGACAATATACAGACTTTGACATTCACATTCCAGAGATTAAGTATTCATGACGTCACATGTTACAGTCTTTACTGTTAGACAATGAAGTTACAAGTTTTAGTTTAGTCGTCAAGCTAGCACAAGTATCTGTCCTTGTGTTCTCACAGGAAATTACAGGGAACAAATAATTATTTGAAAACTTTCACATGTCCTTTAAATGAAGATATATTACAATTAAAACCTGTCATGGATGGATTGTTTTCAAATGATCTGAAATCCAGTGAAGTTCATGAAATTACACAAGGTATTAGACAAAAAAATGACCATGACTTTGCTGCCCCACTTGATCATCTTGGCGAAAGCATGCGCATCAAGAAAGATATCCAAATATTGCACAGAGTCATTAAAAACAATCAGCCTACAAAGACATTTAGCAGGATCATGTCAATTATTGCATATTTAATGAATGTTTGAAATTAGGGTGATATGTCTAGAACTACTACAGCAAATTTGATTTATCTTTGTTCAGACAAAGACCTCTTTGTAATAAGGGTAGCAGGGAAGATTGGCTTTATGTTTCCACCATGGTATGGACAAATTCCTGTGGTGGCCTTCTACCAAACTTTTAGCAGTAATTCAGTTTATTCCTGTCTTAGCTTCAATTACTACTTTCAACATTTATTTCATTCTGATTTCCTTAGCTTAGTGTATAATTTTGTTATCTTAATTACTGTCAACTTAGCTTTGCAACACGTATTCTAACCTCATACTGTTATACCTAATATAACCCCAAAATTTTTCAAGAGATGCATACATGATTGTCACTCAACAAACCATTTAAAATATGTCTTCTGCTTTTTTCGCCATATACATGTCCCTTTTCTCACAAAAATGGGCTTAAAATCGCGATGTGAAAAATAGTCTTTCAGATATGTTGCACATTGACTTCGTGGTCTGTCTAATTCACAGTGAGTGGGCTTGTTGATATATGCCGATAATACTAGGCGGTCATTATGTCCAAGTGCCATTGGCGGTACTTTTCATTATTTTCATTGTGTTATTTTAGAGTATCTTTGTAAGGATTTTAGTAAAGAAATTATATTTTCAACTTAACCTTTCTTTAAACCACTCATTTGATTGTTCTCATGTTTGACATGCGCTATTGTTCAGTTGAAATGGAGTCGGACTTGTTAAATCTGTGCCGATATGTATCTTTTACTGTCTTTGACATTTTTATCTACCACTGATGATTTTTGGCATAACTAGATTAAAGCAACAAGTGCACTTTGCATGTACGGCTCAGTAAGCCAAAAAAGTGTGTTCAAAAGTACCAGGTTATGTACTACTCATATTCAGTTTAGACAGGGAGAAATTTTTACCACAACATAAAATGTTTTGCTTGTTTTCCAATGTTGCCTTTGTACAGCTGATGAGTGTTTTATTTTTGCGATGTAAAATTTGATTGACCCAGACATTTTGTTCATATTTTAGTAGCATTTATTAAAAGCTATAGAAGCAGCCTTGAATTGCTGTGTAAAGGAATGTCAACTTGTAATCCAACGTTATCTTGTAGAATGACGGTAATCAACATGACTGTGTGCAATTTGTGTTTGAAAGACAGCACTCATTCAAAACAAACACTTTCATATCAAAACAACAGCCTTTAAGATTTCTATGTACTCCCATTCTTTATTTTCTTTCATTGTATATCAATGAAGATCAACAGTAGCTAGTACAACAGTGCTATAAAATAAGAACCTACCAGTAGGAGATAAGAACACTAATGAAATGAACAGTGGGTAAAAACCTCTGCTACAACAACCTCTTGCAATAAATTGCAAACCTGAAAAATTCACCAGATTCAACTATCAAAGAAATCCACATAAAATGATGTGTGAAAAGCTGCATGGAAGCTGCAAAATCATAGACTGTTCAGCAAACAACCATAGATTTCATTTTATAGGCCTTCTATTGTGTATGTAACTACCTCAGGGTTACTATGGGCTTATAACCTGGTCAAAAACCATGATGTGAATTTTGAATGCTCCAAATTGATAATATATGTGAGTATCTGTCAACAGATTTAAAGTCATTCATTCATGGGAAATATGACACTGCAAAATATAAGACCCAGTAAATATCACAAGATCATATAGTCAAATTCCTAGGACTTTAAATGTTGTAGATTTGCTGCACACTGCTCCACGCTGGTGATAGCAAATTGATTCAATCTACATACAATTGCTGTGAAGGTCCTTACCAGAATGTCCAGATATCATGCAGTCTTGTTATAAGCCTTGACTTCCTCTAGAAGAATATGGTGACCCTCCCTCAAACTATTGTTCGTATATAAAGTTTTAAAATTTTGATATGATCAGACCAGTTATACTCGGTAGTAACTCTGAAATCCTCTGGGTCTGCCAGTGTCTGACCTGCTTCATGTAAGGACAGCATGAGACAATGATTGACAATTGTTATGATACTGTATGTGTGACTGTGTGGTAAGACAATGTCTTTTCCAGAGTGTGTTTTCATGGCAAATAGTTTGCTTTGAAGGTGAACAGATAGCCTTGATACTCATACTTTATTAGAAAGGGTGAATATTTGGAAAGTCTCAGTACATGCCTGGTTGACACAAGTGCTTACTCCTCATGGCAAAGGTGGGGTATGCTTTATTTTATGTATGTTGGATTGTATCAGAAAGTTTTTAAATTATTAATTGACTATACTTGTAAACATACAAACAAAAACAGATAAACACCACTCTTTATTGACAATATTAATACATATACAACTCTTTATTAGTTCCAGAGACCAGCTCTGGAACTGTTAGTTTTTGCTCACTTTCCTTCTTTCTTTCTTTCTTTCTTTCTTTCTTTCTTTCTTTCTCTATTTCCGGTTTTACTACCATAGAACATGCTATACACAAATTTTACCTTAATTACCCAGAATGCATTGCGACACGCTTATGACGTCATCGCTCAGCTCGGACGGGTTTTACGGGCATTTCTTGTTTGTTTATTTATTTATTTTTTATTTGGCATTGCTCAACTATCATATTGCGTTCAGTTATTAATAATTCTAGCTTTATTTCGCTTTGTTTTTGTTGCTTTTTGATTTTATTTTTCTCTAAATACTCGCCGTACGTGGCGCTATACTGTTTCGCCCGAATGCTCATGAAACAACATGGCCGCGTATCGATCGCCTCGCTCGCACAGAGACTGAAAAGTAGCCTTTCCCTAAAGTTTACAAGCGCGGCTGGGCACATCGTGTACCTAGGCGAGGTGGGTGTGCTCGAAAACGATGATCAATGCAAAATTTGGACTCAAAATCGGCTGTTTTGGCGGAGAAACTGCCCGCCGTATTTCTGAGGAGCCACCAGCGGTTTTTCCTATATCAGTCTGCGGGGCTGTGGTGGGAGGCCGTTTAACGCCGGTAACACACAGCCCTGCCATGCAGAGCTAGGCATTCATAGTGAACGTACTGTCTGTCATGCACCGGCATGCGTTGGCTGCACGTAAAAGCAACTCAACTTTCCAAGATCAAATGGTCAGTATCTTGTGAAAACAGCGACATAGCAATGAAAATTGTTTTAGTCTGTGCTTTTAATCAAATGAAAATGCATGTGGCTCAATTTCAACGGCCTAGGTCCGATGTTTCCTCTCGTCTGATCATCGTCGTAAATGACACCCCTCTTTACGGCAACAACTCAGCGCTACCCGTCAAGCGATTGATTTTTGCGTAGGTCAGCGGAGCGAAAATTATTGCTCTGGCTCGCGAGAATGTCGTCTGATAAACATTTCCGTGCGTCGTCGCCCCCGTATGTATCTGTTGCGTTTTTACCGTACATGTAGGCATTTGTAATCGGTGTACTGTAATTCCCCGGACTGCCTTGCTTTTAGTTGTATTATGGTGTTTACTGCTATCAGCCCTGAATATTAAAATCCAAAGCAGTCTTTCATTCTGCACCTATCTTTGTCACACATTCTCTTGTTTCTTCCGCTGCTCTGGTCTCTGGAACTTCGCTTTTGCTTGCAAATGCTTTCTAGTTTGTTCTTTGTTGTATATGGAAATAATTACATATTAAAGTAATAAACAAACTCGCATAAACAAATAGACAAGGAGACTAAGCCGCCTGTAATATCATGTGACAGAGAGAGTTTAGTAAGCATGCAGGTAAAGCCAAAAAAAAAGTTACATCCCTTTATGCATAGTTTTTGCATAAATATTTGCTATCTCACACTGCAGTCATTTGTTTTGAGAAACCTGCTCCAATCTGGTTAAAACAAGATTTAAAGTTATTTCCATCCTTTTTTTTAACTTTAATGTCGCCCTTTTACGTAATATGCATATGCACTGAGTAAATTGTCTTTTTAGCATACTAAATAATATCTGTCGGTTAATCTCATGATGTTTGCAATGCTTTTCGTGTTTCGTGTCTCCGGCCAGCCTCAGGAAAATCAGGACAGGAAGGCAGCTTTCGAATGAGGGCGCTGTCCATACCATCCAAAATGGCTGCAATCAAACAGACTCCTCTGACGTGCAGCGGACACACACGACCTGTCGTCGATCTTTCCTTCAGTAAGATTACCTCAAATGGTTATTTCCTGATAAGTGCGTGTAAAGGTATGTTTCTGATCGCAGTTAGTCATTTTAGATACAGAGATAGAGACTTGTACTGTTTGATGACAGACCCCGAAAATGTCAATCTCAGCCACACAGTCCCTCCGTAGCTCTGCATGGCAGGGCTGTGTGTTACCGGCGTTACACGGCCTCCCACCACATGTGGTGGGAGGCCGTGTAACGCCGGTAACACACAGCCCTGCCATGCAGAGCTAAGTCCCTCCGTAGCTCAGCACTTGTTAGCCCTGCGTACAGGTCTGTGTGTTCCCGGCGTTATACGGAAGGCCGTATAACGCCGTGAACACACAGACCTGTACGCAGGGCTAAGCACTGGTCAGCATCAATTTGACCCTATGCCGATTGGACCCAAGTCAATTGGACCCCGTGATTGATCGCAAGGTTCTACCAAATCATGAACTCATACAATTTCTTCGAGCATCGCTTTGATTTACGTAGTTTAATGTTTGGAGTTCACTGGCAATTGACGAAGTCTAAGACGACCACCGTGTATCGGCCTTGGCTCCAAAAGCTCGCCAAAGCTAGCCCAGCAAATGTACCGTACATACTGTACTTATCTACTATCTCCATGCTGTACTTCACTGTTTAGCACTGCTGGCCGTGTTGCCGTCTCCGAGTACCAGCGCTGTCGAAGTGAATTTCGTTGCACAATTATATAAAGACCAGAGACTTGAGCAATACAAGTCACAGTGTTTTTAATGCCGGTCAGTGATACGTTAGATGACCAACAAAATGTGAAATGATTAAATAATCTCTATCTCTATCATTGGGTCTTATTGACTTGGGTCCAATCGGCATGGGGTCCAATTGACCAATTCCCGTCAGAGCATCCAGCCTCATTGTCTCTTGCAGCAGTTTATAAACTGTTGTGCTAGTCAGGAGGATGCTCTTGTCGTTCAATGCCCTGGCTCAAGAAACTCGGTAATCTTCCTAAGTCAATCAACTGAGTCGATACCGTTGATATTATGCTCTATTTTGTACTTCAAACCAAAAGGATATTTGTCATGACACCTATTATTATTATTGGCTGAGGGATTGAGAATTACAGTCAACTCGCAGCTTTTCCAATCCGCCGAGAACCAACTCACCTGATTCCAACTCGCCTGATACGACCTCGTCGGAAACCAACTCGCCCGAAACCAACACGCCCAATACCATCTCGCCCAATACCAATTCACGTTGTTTGAGATGTACACTGTAACATGTAGTATAATAATATATCTGGTGTTATAGATTCTACGCACCTTGTGTTGTTAAATTTACGGAGTGTCCACTGACAGGAGATTGTCAAAATTTGGGGGCCTGAAATTGGCAATTGATAGGCGGGACTTTTTTCACCAATGTTCACCACATTTCAGCTAAATCAACTGCTCTTCTTCCACTTTAATGAAGAAAACAATGTTCTACCATGTGAAAATTACAAAATAAGTTTCAATACGTCACAAATTCAACATATTGAAAGCCGCCATACGCGGTATCACCTGAGCAATAGCATTGCATTAGTCCTGTACATGTTATGCACATGTATTTTGGTTGATGGTTGCTTGAGCAATAGCATTGTGCCGTTAGCCACGGTCCTGCATGTGTATTTTGGTCGATTGTTGTTGTCGATTTCAAGTATCTTGTGTCGTGAGTCCTTCCTTTTGACTGGTCGGACGTTATTTAAAGTCGATGATTTGTCAGGACAAGGCAGTGTTTCCGCTGCCCGCTCGCCAAATCGCAAATGCGAGAAAAAAGTAGCGTTTGGCGAGAAGATTTTGGCAAAAGTTAGCCAAACTTGCGAATCGAAAATTGCACTATGACGTCATCACTTTGTCTGTCCGCGCGCACATCGATGTCCTGCATTCAACTTGAGACGTCATGCTTTATCTCTCTACATCCCCGACCTTATGCGTCAGGAGATCCTATTTGTAACACATACAGTATGAATAAATTGTAACGAAGTAACTCACAAATTAATAGTACCGCATGTATATCATGACTAGTTGACTAAAATGTTGCGAAGTTTTGGGTTTGACTACGCGCAATGTGTGTGAAATTAAACTCCGTGCAGTGACAGCCATGTCATCGTCAACACTGAAGGATCGTAGTGACTGTGAAACTAAGCAAAAATGGCAAACTTTCCTTTTTGACTTTGGCTGCTCCACCAATATGGGGGGAACCACCCCTACAACACACATTCTACGCGCAAGTAAAGCTATGAAATGGAAAGAAAGATTATGATCAATGTACGAAAGTCGACCGTGAATTTGGAAAGGAAGGTAGCGGCATGCATACACATGGCATTTTTTAGAACGTAGAGCGAGTAAGGCACACCTGAATAGCGAAACTGTTCGTGGTGTATTGCTGCCAACAAGAAAATACCTTTACTGGCATTAGAAACTTGTGTGAATTGGCTTCCTTAAATATAAATTCGCGACAATTTTCAGTGTATCACGGACCGTGGTGTATTGTGACGTGACATCGGACTTTCAGAGAAGGCGCTCGCTCGTCCGCTGAGTCGCCTAGTTCCGCATTCACATCGTGCAAATAAGCTAAGTCTTGTCGCGATATTTGAGCATTTAACTTGATCGTCAGTGAAACAAAAAGATGTTTCTCCATATCAAAATGGTATATATTTGATATTTTACGGTTCTGTTTACATAATAGAGACGTGAACATTTGGATTTATGATCCGTGATTTCTGCGATCCATAGCAAGCTTGCTGTGAATACACACTGACGTCTTTGATGATGACCCCTGACCCGAGCTCCATTGATACGCTGTGCGCTGTCCGAGCGCCGAGCTTCGCTTGCTAAACTTCAAGCGTAAAGCAAATGTATTGGAAGTCTAAAAAAATGCACATATTTCTCAAGTCTGAGAGTATTTTACTTTCGAACTGCTACGAGAATGGATATCTGATTCGTTTGAAAAAACTAGTATGCTGAACCAGGTTTCGTGCCGTTGTCTGTAGCGATATGTACAGTATCGCACGATAGCGATTTCAGGTTTGTTACTGAATATAGTTGCATACGCCTAACTTTGGACAAGTGTCGCTCGCGTGGTGTCGCTTGAAATTCGGACAAATTTTATGTTGTATGCGTGGATGATGTTGGCACCTTGTAATCTGAACCATAAATTGGTGTTACTTTTAGTATCCATAGTAGCACTAACAGGGTTTATTTCCGTCATTCTTACGGAAAATGCAGACAAATATTTATTTTTGCATATTAATGAGAAAGAAATGACGTCATTTGTGATCAGTGGTATATCGGCTTGGCTAATTGAATATCTCGTTTGGCGAATAATTTTTTAGGGCTTCTAGCCAAATTTGCTACAAGATTTTGGAACCCAGGGGAAACACTGCAAGGTACTCGTGAAAAATTAAAAATTGATTTCGGGCGAGTTGGAATCGGGTGAGTTTGTTCTGGGCAGGTTGGAAAAGGTGCGAGTTGACTGGTACCTGGGATTGACATGCATGTGGAACAGGATTACAGTCAACTCGCACCTTTTCCAACCTGCTCAGAACCAACTCGCCTGATTCCAACTTACCCGAGACCAACTCGCCCGTTGTTTGAGATATACATTAGTATAATATATATATCTGGTGTTATAGATTCGATGTACCTTGTAAAATTTACGGAGTGTGTACTGACAGGGGCAAAATTGGCTATTGAAAGCGGGACTTTTTTCACCAATGTTCACCACATTTTAGCTAAATCAACTGCTCTTCTTCCACTTTAATGAAGAAAACAATGTTCTACCATACCGGTATAAAAATTACAAAATAAGTTCAATTCGTCACAATATATTGTACGCAGTAGCGAAAGCTGCCATACGCGGTATCATCTGAGCAATAGCATTGCATTAGTCCTGTACATGTTATGCATGTGTATTTTGATTGATGGTTGTTCAAGTATCTTGCTTTGTGAATCCTTCCATTTTAACTGGTCGGACGTTATTTGAAGTCAATGATTTGTCTGGACAAGTACTGGTAGACTTAAAGATTCAGTCTTGTGCAGGCGCTCCGGCGCACTGCGACCTATGACCCTTTACTACAACTGAAGGCACACTGTTGAAATCCTGTTCTCCAACAAAATTTTGTTGGAACCAATCATATTACAGGAACGAGTTAACTGACAGTATGTAGGGTAACAAGACCGCCCACATCTTCATGACTTCAAAAATTTTTGCATACCCGTATAGAGGGGCAACCGCTCATGGGGTTGTGTGGAGAAAATAACGAGGTCTTGGGCGTTGTTTGCCCCGGGGGACGTGTACTTTTATCCCCGTTTCTTGCTTACTTTTGCGGCAGTAAAGCTCGTTCACCGTCACGCACGTCCACGCCGTGGAAACATCACCTCGCTCATGGGTTACTAGAAGACCCAGGGGTTAGTGCTATGGGTGCGGCAGCACCCTCAAACCTGTCCTGTTCCCCCTGGGTTGTGTCACTTGGCAACGTACTTTGAACGACTTGGGAGAGTCACACAGTGCAGTCGGCTTTGAGGTAGTGTCAACGACCTAGCTTCGCCATTGAAAGAAAGCGTGTACGTAGTTTGGCCAGTTCAGTGCACAGTTACATGTAGCTTGTTAGTGTTACAGTTTCCTAACAGGTTAGTTGTGCAGTTGATAGTAAGGTGCAGTTTTGTACCATCTTAGCTCTTGGTAGTGCAGTGTTCTCCCTAGGATCAAGGGCAAGCATGTCGGAAATATGCATTAAATTTACATAATTAATTTGCATACATTAACATATATTTAAATACATACACAGACATAAAACAGTCACTGCAAATTGTAGTCATTTTATATGCCTTTTATTTACTTATACAGTCCCCACGGACACCGTCCGGGGGGACTTATAGGTTTGGTCATGTCCGTGCGTGTGTGCGTCCGTGCGTGCGTGCGTGTGTGCGTGCGTCCGTCCGTTCACGCAGATATCTCAGAGATGCAAGAAGCGATTTCATTCAAACTTGGTACAAGGATTACTTCATATGTCATACAGATGCACGTCGATTTGTTTTGTGATACGATCCAATATGGCCGCCAGGCGGCCATTTTATTACGATTTTTTCATGTACAGAGCCATAACTCAGACATGTTTCAACCGATTTTATTCAAAGTTGGTACAATGACATTGACCAATGTCATAGATATGCACGTCATTTGTTTTGTGATACGATCCAATATGGCCGCCAGGCGGCCATTTTATTACGATTTTTGCATGTACAGAGCCATAACTCAGACATGTTTCAACCGATTTTATTCAAAGTTGGTACAAGGACATTGACCAATGTCATAGATATGCACGTCAATTTGTTTTGTGATACGATCCAATATGGCCGCCAGGCGGCCATTTTATTACGATTTTTTCATGTACAGAGCCAGAACTCAGACATGTTGCAACCGATTTTATTCAAAGTTGGTACAAGGACATTGACCAATGTCATAGATATGCACGTCATTTTGTTTTGTGATACGATCCAATATGGCCGCCAGGCGGCCATTTATTACGATTTTTTCATGTACATAGCCATAACTCAGACATGTTTCAACCGATTTTATTCCAAGTTGGTACAAGGACATCGACCAATGTCATAGATATGCATGTCGATTTGTTTGTGATACGATCCAATATGGCCGCCAGGCGGCCATTTTATTACAATATTTTCATATACAGTGCCATAACTCAGACATGTTTTAACCGATTTTATTCAAAGTTGGTACAAGGACATTGACCTATGTCTTACATATGTACATCAATTTGTTATGTGATACGATCCAATATGGCCGCTAGGCAGCCATTTTATTACGATTTTTTCATGTACAGAGCAATAACTCAGACATGTTTCAACGGATTTTATTCAAAGTTGGTACAAGGAGATTGACTAATGTCATACATATGCATGTCAATTTGTTATGTGATACGATCCAATATGGCTGCCTTGCGGCCATTTTATTACGATTTTTTCCTGTCGAGGGCCATAATACTCTAAGGCATATCTTAACCGATTTTATTCAAAGTTGGTACAAGGACATTAACCTATGTCATACATATGTATGTCAATTTGTTTCTTGATTGATATGATCCAATATGGCTGCATGGCAGCCATTTTGTTACAATTTTTTCGTGTCCTTAGCCAAAACTTGGGCATGTCTCAATTAATGAAGAGGACTCTATCCTCTTAGGACATGTAATCAAAGTACCCATTAACAAGTGGGGACTGTGTCATCAACGATGACTTGTTTACTTATACACTGCTGCATGAACATACATATCAGGGGAATAAACAATTAAGTTTACAGGTGGCACCATGAACTGCAATAAATTCATACATGAAAACTGAACGGTCACATTTTGCTTTCTTCAGCAGTCCAACTTCAGTTGTAAAAATTCAACTCGTACTCTCATTGCATGGAGAAACATTTGCGATGAAACATTGCGTCACTTGTTTACGAAATTATACAGAGCAACAAAGCCACACAATCAGGGCTGTGTACCCCAGCGAGTTTTTGAGCACATAGGCTAAAGACATTACGGTCACGGTCCCAATGAATAGAGGGACTGTTACGGTTTACCATAACAGAAAATTCAGACATATTTGCACGAATGATCGTCACCAAAATTTATGAAACCCCAGTCATTTTAGTAACTTGCCTCCTAGCGAACCTGAAAAGAGACCTGAACTTGAAAACATCGCGAAACGCTCAAAGCCCACACATCGACCGCCATCTTGGAAATCACCTGACCTGTTTACGTCACATGGCACTGTAGACATCATTTCGCGACCAAAAAGATAATCCAAACTTATATTTTTAAAAACTTTGCGCGAAATAAAAAAAAGATGACAAGAATGCAAAAGAACGATTGCACGATTAGCCAAAAAACTTGTAAAATGACAGTGACCCCAACAGTGTGCCCGCTAAGCCAATTTGACGCGTCATGACGCAGGGCAAACCTGCCTGACGCAATTGAAATTACAAGTAATCTGACGCGTCACTGACGCAGCTGTAAAAAGCCTGCCAATGACTAGAAATGCTTAGCAGATTCAAAATTTACACAGAAAACATGCTTTCCTGTAGTTTTGGTCAAAAAAACATCTGAAAACGTCATTTCGGTAAGTCTCTGCATTGATACTACGTACAGATAGTAAACTTATCTTGCCGATCGATCGATAGGCAGGGCAAGGAGGCAGCCATTGTTGTTTTCACTTTGTTTTCACTGTCTTCTCACTAACTCACGTGAGAGTATCAGGAATCGAGAAAGATATACGACCATAGAGGGCGCTATATTTCTTGCTGCTGACTTTTTAGTTATAACCTGTTCATACATGCAATGACGCACAGCATGTCAACTTTTCTTCAATTTGACTTCAATAAAAAATTTTTCCACCTGCCCTTAGAGGGCACACTGGACCCCAACATTGAGAAACTAGGTCAAGTCAGCGTAGCGTAATATGACGCACACGTAAACGTAACGTGTGCAGCCCACGAACTCTACCGTTCTCCTGCTCTGATACTTTCACTGTTTGTCTCAACAACATGAACAGAAAAATAATTAAAATACATATGCACATTCGTAATACTGCCATGGAGATTTCATGTAGACTAACCGTCATCAGGTATAGACGCCTTATAAACCTTTTTTGAGGGTCGTAATTTTGACCGATAGCTTTGACCACCAGCATTTTCACGGCATCGACGTCACTGTAATCCCCCCATATAACTTGATAAACGGCTGTTGACATGGTGCTCGATCAACATGATCAAAGTCACGGCCACACCGATGTGCCGCTCGGCCGATGTTTTTCAACACCTATGTACGTCAATTGATTAATGTAAACTCTTCAATTGACACGAAAAAGTCTATTCAGGACTAAAAACGATGTTGATAAGGCTAGTTTTGGCAGATGTCCCATGCCAATGAATACACTGAGCTGTCAAGTGGGGCTGTCAATCAAGGGTGTCGGGAAAAATCTGAAGCGTCACGGCATTGTAGCAAGCGTCATGGCGATCAAGGCAAGCGTCACGGAGACGTGATGCTTGAAGGGCCTAGGGAGAACTAACCCATACGATAGATGGTTGGTACAACATCTACGTTGCACGAGCACAGCCTCTGTTGGGCTGTACCCCTCCCAGTGATACGACGCACGTTCATCCATTAAGCAGTAATGGACTGGCCATCTCGTTCTTGTACGGCAACGAACAGTGCTTCAGCGGCTTGTTTGGGTCATAACCGTCGCCTTCCGAGTGGCTTACCCAACTAAGGCGGTCAAAGATCGAGGATGTCAATCAGGACTAAGTCTGTGATTTTCGTCTCGCACCATTGGCAAAAAATTGCACCGCCAGCTGAGGCGGTCTTAGGCCGTTGCCTTACAGATTAGCGTTGCCGAGACGGTCAATTTCGGCCGCAATCTATGTAGTGCCTCAGAGCCAAGTTCGCCAAAACTCTGCTAGGATACGTCACCGTGCTAACCTGCCAAGTACGCTACTCGTCCCCCCCCAAAAAAAAACAGTCCCCCACCATGGTAGGGGACTGGCCGGGTAGCTTCTGCACCTTTCCCTGTTGTTCGACTCCCTGTTAACCCATTTCGAGAGCAAAAGCCATTCCTCGCCCGAAGCCTGTCCTCGTACGACCCCTAGCGTGAGCAAGGGTTGGCTACACGTAGTGCCGTCGACTAGGCAGGAAAGGGGTACCGAAAAGTAGCCCGATTTCCACCGTCTTGGCAGGATAACGGCCGTGGCTGCTCAGATTCTAGCTACACCGAATTTCGAGCGGATTTTCACCGACTTGGCAGGAAAAGGGTTATAGTGACTTAAGTTACATTTCTTCAAATTGTGGTGAAATTTTGAAAGTTGTATTTTTTGGGCGGATTTTCCCGTTTCTTTGTCAAAAAATCTTCTTTTCTGAAAGCGCTCATCCCATTGCCTTGAAAACTTGTATGTATGATCCTAGGGTTGGCCCGTGTCAGATTTGTTCAAATTGTGGTGAAATTTTCACATTTGTATTTTCGGGGCAATTTTTCTCTTTTTTTGTCAAAAAATCATTTTCTTCCAAAGTATTTGTTGGATTGCTTTAAAATATGATAGTCTTGATCCTAGGGATGTTTTCTGTCAGATGTGTAAAAGTCATTACGAGATAGAGCATTTCACATTGCTGGGGTATAAGATTAATTTGGACTTACAATGGAATTTTCTTGGTAATCAACCTGTAAGAATGCAATGTCATGTGTGTACTACTACTTAGTATCTCTGTAAAATGGGAGCACAGTGTCATTGACACTATCTTTAACCCTTTTCCTGCCAAGTCGTTGAAAATCCGCTTGAAATTCGGTGTAGCTAGAATCTGAGCAGCCATGGCCGTTATCCTGCCAAGGCGGTGGAAATCGGGCTACTTTTTGGTACCCCCTTTCCTGCCTAGTCGTCGGCACTACGTGTAGCAAACCCTTGCTCACGCTAGGGGTCGTTCGAGGACAGGTTTTGGGCGAGGAACGGTGTTTGCTCTCGAAATGGGTTTACAGGGAGTCCAACGACAGGGAAAGGTGCAGAAGCTACCCAGCCAGTCCCCTACCCCATTGGGGGACTGGTTTTTTTGGGGGGGACGAGTAGCGTACTTGGCAGGTTAGCACGGTGACGTATCCTAGCGGAGTTTGGACTAACTTGGCTCTGAGGCACTACAAAGATTGCGGCCGAAATTGACCGTCTCGGCAATGCTAATCAGTAAGGCAACGGCCTAAGACCGCCTCAGCTGGCGGTGCAATTTTTTGCCAATGGTGCGAGACGAAAATCACGGACTTAGTCCTGATTGACGGGAAGTGCGGACGGATTTGACGGACTTGGCTTGATTAGTCCCTGCCATGGAACTGATCCGAACGGACCTGAGCGACACTTGTGAAGGGTAACCACCGCTTTTAACCGACTTGTTACCTTCTCGAAAAGACTACCCACTCAGATGTCGGACGTTGTCGGTTGCACTTGGCTCTAGACGTTCAAGCCGTGCAACGAAACACACCGCCTCAGCCTTGCCATTCACGAACATGGCCTCAAAATTTGATACCATTGTTCACCGACTTGGCGGCTGCGGTTAGGTGCGTGAACCGTTGTTCACCGACTTGTTACGCCTATGTTGTCCCTGTGAAGTTCGGCTACCGGCCGAGTCTAACGGGAGTTGGCAGACCTGTGTTTGGTTTATACGTAGTATGACCGACCCAGGTAGAGGTACCTGTCGGTATATTCCGAGTTTTACGCACTCGGGCGTCAATGACGGGTCGTCATCACCGCTGATGACGTAGACGTGCTGGCCACGTTATTTGAAGGAGCCATGTTTGCCCAGTGGAGGAGGCCGAGACAGCTGTTGACAATTTTGGCATCCTTCATCTTTGACCGCCTTAGTTGGGTAAGCTGCTCGGCAGGCGACGGTTATGACCTAAACAAGCCGCTGAAGCACTGTTCGTTGCCGTACAAGAACGAGACGGCCAGTCCATTACTGCTTAATGGGCGATCTGTCGGGTTGGCTTGTCACCGACTTGGATGACAATACGCCCTGCGCAGGCGTACTTAGAAGGGACATGAGGTTAAAGATACGGGTTTCCCACCCGTACTAAACATGGGCTTGGGCCAACGTCCTTGGGTGGCAGGTGCGCATGCCACGTACCCAGCTGGACGGAATGTCAAGTTGAGATGCTAATGACATTGACTATGTTATGCTAAGTGCTCGAGGGATTTGCATTGCAAATGAGTATTATTAGCATATCAAATGGTACGCAGGGTTTTACATGACGCGCATTTCTGCATCCTTTACGCATAAAACCGGACGCAGGACCCCTCAAAAACTAAACTACGCGTCCCTTCGGACGCAGAATATCTGTTGCTAGTGTACATCTCGCGAAGCTGCTGGACACGTAAAACACATCCCAGTAAACCTTACCGACCCCATACTTTAATGGAATGCTCCGTAGTGCATTGGCCTCCACTGTTTGATGACCAATGGTACCCGCGGAAACAAATTTTATTACCGTAAAAAGTGACTTTCAAAATGTAAACTCATTCTTAATTGGTCGATTTCTTGTTTGCGTCGATTAACACATGTTTATGCATCATGGCGGGTCGTGTCAAACACCCAAAACAGGCCGATCTGCGAAAGTTTTTTCGGCGGCCGCAGCAACCAGCACGATGCAGGTTTGGTCGAGGCCGAAACAGCAGATGCGATACTGATACATCAGGCCCCCCGGCCAAGTCAGCAAAATTACGAACATTCAACAGAAGTTGGCTCGATAGGTTTAAATGGCTTCGATACTCTGAAGAGCGAAACGTCATGGAATGCGATGTATGTTTGAAAGCAAATGTCACATGCCCGTTCATGAAGGTTGTTCCAATTTTCAACATTCAACTCTCACTCGTCATCAGGACTCAAAAAGTCATCTCACAAGTGTTAAAATCCTAAGCTTGAGGTCGCAATTTACTACTGCTTGCAAATCTGCAGAGGACCGGCAGTTGCAGGGTAAGAGTAACGAACTCGAGGCATACGCTGCACAATTACGTACTGTTTACCTGATCGCTAAACGTGACCTTCCATGCGATGTATTCACTGACATCATGCATCTACAGAATCTGAACGGCTTAGACATTGAATATTACAAACGTCCTCAGATAGTTATGGAGTTTGAAGAGTGTATTCAACGTGTGATCGAGAAGTCCCTGATTGATAGTATACATGCAAGTGACTTCATCGGTATAATGTTGGATGAGACTTGTGACATTACCGTTCATAAGCAGGGTTGCTATATGTTCGATATATTCAGAATGGCGAGGCGAATGTTTCTTTCCTCGGTAACCAGCAAAATTACAGATGCCACTGCTGCAGGGATAGAAAACGCCTTGATTGAATTTTTGATTAGGAAAGAAATCTGTGACGCGGCCGTAGACAAAATATACGGACAAGGAACAGACAAATGTTCATCAAACTGGTTGGCCCATCATAGATGATTTTGACTTCATGAACACTGCTAGGTTATTTGCCGAAGGAGTTGCTGGCAGAGTGTGAACTCAAACCTACTTGACTTGCTAGGTGAATGCCATTTCAGAATATGGAATTACTTACCTTCTTGTCAATTTGCCAAATTTGAATACTTGTTCAAATTTCACAACGTTGTGAACTTGTAATTAAAGTTATGAGATAATTTCAATCATGAATAGTGTTCTTTGAATTGATCAATGAGGGCCCTCAGTATGAACTAGAATTTTCATGTAAGAGTTATTTTAAGAAATGTGCAACCCCATTTGCCGTGTTTTAATACTAATTGAACACAGTGAAGACTATGGCAGGGATAAACAATAAAATATTCTTGTGAAATAAATTGGGACCCCCATATTTTGATGTAGGACTCACATTTTTTAAACACCAGGGGTCCCAGGGACTCTCAAAAGTAAAAAGTGATGTAAAACCCTGGTACGGACAGGCAATTTACATGACAGGTAGGAATGTCAGCGCCGGTTGGTGGACTGATTGCCGTAGGTCCATTATAATAACACTTGGCTGCATATATAAACACCCCTGCGTCCAATCATGTCCAGGGCTTTGTTTCCCTGTGGCTTTAAAAGGGTGGGACCTGCTAGTCTGTGGACACTGTTCCAGACATGAGCTTGACGGACCGCAAAGTTTTCTGAAGGCGAGCAGACAACTGAAGCTCAAGATGCAGAGTCTCCAGGCGGTAGTGGTAGCGATCGTTGTGATGTCCCTAGTAAACGTTCTAAGAAGTCGGGCAAGAAACGCTCCCGTAAGGCGAAGCTATCTCCGGCTGAAAAACCCAGTGGTAAGCGTAAACGTAAGACTGATCGTTCTGCCGATGAGGATGATGATGGGTCACCGGTTGCCAGTGGTTCTCACCCGGCTGCTCCAGGAGAGACTACCGGTACTTCACCTGCAGAGACATCTGCTGCTCTTGTGGGAGATACTTCACCTGCAGAGACTACATCTGCTCTGGTGGGAGAGACTACATCTGCAGAGACTACGTCTGCTGCTGCTAGTGAGACAGTTAGTAACGAGACGGCTGATGCCATTGGTTCTCCCCCGGCTGCTCCGGGAGAGACATCACCTGTTGAGTTCACCATGAGCCCTCATCCTGCGTCAGGAGAGGTTCCTGTGCCCAGTGCGAAAGAGGTTGATCCTCGTCATCAGCAGAGGCTGCCCAGCCTGCTGCTGCCATAGTTTCGTGTGCTGCGATGTCCCCGCCAAAAAAGATAGTGCGGAGGGTTCGTTATCAGGACAGCCCACCTGATTTTGAGCCAGATATGATCCTTGATGCCGCTACGGGCGAGTTCAGACCCAGACGCCCAGACGACGGTGATATCACCGCTGAGTCCGACTCGAAGGTTGACGAGGATGCGGCAGAGGACGATGACTTTTATGACAGGCAGTATGTAGGTGAGGCAAGCTCTGACGACGATGATGACGTTGCTGCTGTGTTGGCGGAGGACGACACCCCTCCTGTCTGGCGTATGTCAGAAACTACCGATGCTAATATATTTGAGGAGACCGATTTTGACCATGAAAGAGGACCGACCTTCACCTTGCCCAGCCACTCCCGTGAGATCGATTACTTTTTTAAGTTTATTCCAGCTACACTGATCAGATTGGCAAAGGACAAGACTAATAAATACGCCAAATTCCACCAGCGATATATCGCTAGAAAGATCGATAAATACTGGCGTAACACTGACTACCGAGAGGTGCAGGCGTTCATTGGCGTCTTAGTCTGTATGGGTATCGACCGTAAATCATCAGTGGAGGATTATTGGTCTAGCGATCCATTTCTGAGAAACCAGGGTATTTCTACTGTGATTACCCGCAGTCGCTTTCAGCAGCTTATGCGATATTTTCATCTGGCAGACCCAGAGAACGATCCACGTCGTGATCCCGATGAGGCACGCCGCCGACGTCGGTGTCAGGAGGATCCCCTTTATAAAATCAATCCATGGATGGAGCCCATAGTTGACAGGTGCGTAAATAATTATAAGATGGGTAGAGAGATCTCCATCGACGAGGGCATGGTGCGATTTAAGGGCCGTTCTAAATTTAAGCAGAGATTACCGCATAAGCCTGACCGAGACGGTTTTAAGATATGGCAGCTGTGCGACTCCACCACTGCATACATCGCTAACTTTGCACCGTACCTAGGTGTTAAATTTTGGGATCGGACTGATGGGAGACGGCAGGAGTGAGGTGTGGTGAAAAGAATTACGATGGAGCTGGTCCAGCCATTTTGTGGATATACCGGTAATCACAGCCTATTTTGTGATAGCCTGTTTAGCACGGTCGTTACTGCTAGAGAGCTGATGGAGACCGGGATCTACATGGTCGGGAGCTTTAACCGCCGTAATCGTCGCACCATGCCCCCTCAATTAATTCCGCCGGGTAAGAGGAAGCGCCTTCCTCTGTCTGTTGGGGATATGAAAGCCACGACCAGAACGGACTCTCCTCTTAACATCACTGCTTATCAGGATAGTAACGCTCAGGTGCTGATCTTGAATACGGTCTATCCACCCTTGGAGTGCGTGCCAGTGGGGGAGGGAGACGAGCAGCGACAAGTGCCTCTGTCGCTGTATAATTATCGCCGGTACATGGGAGGTGTCGACCGAGCCAACCAGAAGCGCAAGTACTTTCACACTGGGCGCAAGAATCACAGATGGTGGACATATCTGGCATGTTACCTGATTGATGTTGCCCTGGTAAATGCATATATATGCTTCAAGCATGTACACCCTGATAGTAAGCTGACCCATAAGATGTTTCATCTGCGTGTCGGGAAACAGCTCATTGGCGGTTATTGTGGGCGATCGCAGACCAGTGTGAGAGAGGTCAAGGCCACCGTTTCTCTTGCCTCCTACATAAATCCACAAAATCAGCAGATGCACGTTGTCAGCCGTTTGGAGGGGCGGCAGAAATGCTGTAAAGTATGCAGCAGAGAGGATAAGACCACTGCCAGCGGACGACTGTCTGAGACGTCCAAAGGATGTAGTCTGTGCGGGGTTCATCTTCACGAGGGCGAGTGTTTTGCGGCTTTTCATCATCGCATGATGCTACGAGGTAAGAGGAGCGTTGGCGTGCAGACCTCTACTCACACAGCCCCGACGACACCCATCAGCAAGAGAACCCGACGTAAATAACGGACAGGGGATAGCTTCGCCTCACAGTGGTGCTCTTCTTGACTGTATTCTTAACACGGACCATGATCACATTTTGAGCACGGTTGTGCCGTTTGTTTGTGCTTTACAATCCTGCTGATTGTAAATTGAAACACGGATTATTTTGTACAATCCCCGCGATTGTAATCTTTGTAACACGGACCATGCACTCGGACGTCGAGACAGACTCCGAGATTTATTGTTTGGCATGATGTAAATTATTCCCGAATAGAATTGAAACACGGATTATTTTGTACAGTTCCCCCGATTGTAATTTTTGTAACACGGACCTGCCACCCCGATTGTAATTTTTGAAACACGGACCATGACTCGGACGTCGAGACAGACTCCGAGATTTATTGTTCGGCATAATGTAAATTATTCCCGAATAAAATACTATCTATGATCGCATATTTTTGTTCGTTTTGTTTTTACCCCCACTTTCGTTTTTGGCAGATCCGTAAGGACGCTATAGTAATGGATGAACGTGCGTCGTATCACGTGGGAGGGGCAAGCCCAACGGAGGCTGTGCTCGTGCGACGTAGACGTTGTACCAACCATCTGTCGTTTGGGTTAGTGCATAGAGCAGTTGCACTGTCCAGAGCTAAGGTGGTACAAAACTGCACCTTAGTAACAACTGCACAACTAACGTGTTAGGAAACGGTAACACTAACGAGCTAAGTGTTCACTGAACTGGCCAAACTACGTACACGCTTTCCTTCAATGGCGAAGCTATGTCGTTGACACTACGTCAAAGCAGACTGCTTTGACGTCCACACCGGTGAAACATCACCTCGCTCGTGGGTTAGTAGAAGACCCAGGGGTTAGTGCTTTGGGTGCGGCAGCACCCTCAAACCTGTCCTGTTCCCCCTGGGTTGTGTCACTTGGCCACGTACTTTGAACGACTTGGAAGAGTCGCACAGTGCAGTCTGCTTTACTTCCGCAAAAGTAAGCTAGAAAAGGGCATAAAAGTGCACGTCCCCCGGGGCAAACAACGCCCAAGACCTCGTTATTTTCTTGACACAACCTCATCAGCGGTTGCCCCTCTATACGGGCATGCAAAAATTTTTGAAGTCTAACACGTATATGGTCGGTAATCGTACCCCGAAAATGCGGTATTTTCCCGCCAAATGCCTGGCAGGAAAGCGTGCAGGAGAGCCAATCTTCTGTAGACAGGGAAAAAGGGGCCAGTTTTGACCGACTTGGCAGGATAACGGACAGGGGCGCTCGGCAGGAAAAGGGTTAAACAAGCTTTCCTGCATAAAAATGGCAGTAGAAGATACCAATACATTACCGTCAAACATAGGTCAGGTAATTTTAGTAACAACATGGATGCCCAGCACAAATACACAGATGAAGAAATTATTAACATGCTTAATTTCTTAATCGACAACATATTTGTTAAGTTTTGTGGCATGACCTTTCAACAATCTATCGGCATACCAGTGGGTACAAATTGTGCACCACTTCTTGCCGACTTATTTTTGTATTCATATGAAGCAGAGTTCCTACAATCTCTCTACAAAGCAGGATCTGAAAAACTTGCAAGGCATTTCAACAACACGCACAGATATACTGATGATCTGATTAGACAATCCAGACATATGAAATTACTTACATCATATTTACCCTGATGAGTTGGAAATCAAAGAAACAACTGAGGGTAAGAACTCAACTTCATATCTTGGTCTGTTCCTACAAGTGGGTACTAATGGGCTACACACTAAGCTGTATGACAAAAGGGATGATTTCGATTTTGAAATCATAAATTATCCCCACTTTAAATTCCATCTGCACCTGCTTATGGTGTGTAGGTGTCTCAACTGCTGTCATCGCCCATGCTGAAAAATTTACATTTACTGACTCAAATCAGGACAAATAGATTGGTTTACACCGTCTATGTTTACAAACTGATTAATGTACAAAAATCTGGGTCACTCTGAGTCATTGAAAAAATTGAAAAATGCGATCATTTTTTCCGCTAATATTTGAGAAGACAAATGTCAACATAGAGATGGAATGCACCAGGGTAGCCCAGTTTACTGCAAAACTAAAGTAGATTGTTTTAAGATATTTTAACAAATATGAAGGAACAATCAGTGTATTTTTCAACAAATGCTCAAGAGACATTTTAAATATTGAAATATTTTAAAGTGAAGACTCAAAGCTACCACCCACCAACATTGTATCATCATAAGTGTAAAGTTTCAGCATTGTTTACCAACAATGCAATGTGACAAAGATGTGCCCCAAAAGGGATTGAAGTAAACATGTAAGGAAACTGGAGATTTCATGGTGTACGGTACAGGAGGTGGGCCATAGCCTTGGCTACATGTGGTCACAGTCTGTGGTTTGGATTATACCGGTAGATCCTCAGGACTTGTTCAGTGTAATTCACATGCATGCTGACCATATAATCTGCTGCACTGGACGTCTAGGATTTGCCTTGTTTGGTTGTGTGTCTTTGTTTTGGGTGTCCAGTTTTGCTGTCAGATCCTCAAACCCTGGCAAAACCCCGAGGTAAAGTACTCAGTGTTTCCGCTGCCCGCTCGCCAAATCGCAAATGCGAGAAAAAAGTAGCGTTTGGCGAGAAGATTTTGGCAAAAGTTAGCCAAACTTGCGAATCGAAAATTGCACTATAACGTCATCACTTTGTCTGTCCGCGCACTGTCCTGCATTCAACTTGAGACGTCATGCTTTATCTCTCTACATCCCCGACCTTATTCGTCAGGAGATCCTATTTGTAACACATACAGTATGAATAAAATTGTAACGAAATAACTCACAAATCAATAGTACCACATGTATATCATGACTAGTTGACTAAAATGTTGCGAAGTTTTGGGTTTGCAGGGCTCGAAATTAAAATTTTACCTTGGTAGTCCACTTGGGCTACCATTTTCTGAAGTTGGTAGCCCAGTGACAATAGCTGGTAGTCCATCAATATTTTGGTTTAGGGATACTGTGCTCGACCCTGTATAAGCCCCCGGTTCATCAACACAAAACAGCAGTAAAACCAGGGGCTTCTACTCGAGAAACCCCATGTTATGTGTCACGAACGCTTAATTTATGCTTATTTTTGTACATTTGTAACACTTTCTATCACTTTCTAAATCGGCTTATACATCCAACTTGAGTAAAGAAAAACAGAAAAAAATATTCTCATGATCTTTATGAACTGGCATGCCTTCTAACAGCCGAGTCTCTCTGTACAGAACGTAATACATTCTGATCGACAACCATAGATAAAAGAGAGCGAAACTCAGCCACGATTTCCAAGCTTAACTGACACAGTGTTTTAAAAATCAAACTGATTACACAATCTCTGGATTAAGAAGTGAAAGTTTTGTGAAATTTCAGCATCAAAACCCCAAAACTTGACACAATTACGTCTTGTATGCTGCCGATCAACAGCATAGTGTGAACTGGCATGCAAAGATAGCACACGGAAAAGCAACTCAACATTCTAGTATCAAACGCTCTGCATCTTGTGAAAACAACAACATAGCAGTGAAAATTGTAATAGTCACCAGAAAAAAAACTCTTCACAGATGAAAGGATAATTGCTTAAAACAAATGAAACTACATGTTGACTGCATTTAGCTCGTCCAAAAGTGATGGACATCGCAAGCCAAGTATTTCATGTCCCAGGCTTTGGTAGTCCGTGTGGGCTACCATTTCATGGACTTTGGTAGTCCCAGGGAAAAGTTGGTAGTCTGTGGACGCGGGACTACCGCTAATTTCGAGCCCTGGTTTGACTACGCGCAATGTGTGCCTACAGATAACTCCGTGCAGTGACAGCCATGTCATCGTCAACACTGAAGGATCGTAGTGGTGGTGAAACTAAGCAAAAACGGCAAACTTTCCTTTTTGACTTCGGCTGCTCCACCAATATGGGGGGAACCACCCCTACAACACACATTCTAAGCGCAAGTAAAGCTATGAAATGGAAAGAAAGATTATGATCAATGTAGGAAAGTCGACCGTGAATTTGGAAAGGAAGGTAGCGGCATGCATACGCATGGCATTTTTTAGAACGTAGAGCGAGTAAGGCACTCCTTAATATCGAAAATGTTCGTGGTGTATTGCTGCCAACAAGAAAATACCTTTACTGGCGTTAGAAACTTGTGTGAATTGGCTTCCTTAATTATAAATTCGCGACAATTTTCTGTGTATCACTGACCGTGGTGTATTGTGACGTGACATCGTATAGAGGCTTTTCAATGACGTCATAGATTTGACCCCGGCGCCATCTTGTGGGGCAACTGTTTGCATATTCATAGCATTCAAATCCGCTGACGTGGAGATTTGCGTTCGAGAGAGCTGCATTCAAAACAATCATTGACCCGTTTCAGTGAACCCGGAAGCCATGACCAGTGAACATAAAGCCGAGCAGTGTTTCACTGACTACCTTAATAGTCTCGATAGTGTTTCAAGAGCAAAATATCTCGAGAAAATCAGAGTAATTGGTAACCTAGATCCGTACCAGCTCCAGAAAAGTTATTGGTCGTCAGACGATGTCGCGTCGGTGAGTGGCCAGATATTACATATCCCGACATCATAAACTATCTTGTCTAGTCACAGAATGCCTACACCTTGGAAGACCTCAATGCGTACAAATCTCTCCAGTCGTATAACTATTTTGTTAGCGGCTGGGTGAGCAACATCAGGTTCGTAAATGTTAACGGCAACTGCCTACTAACAACATCCAAGGTACGTCACTCACAACGTATGATACTATGAACGATGCACAGCTGCAGCGGAGTGCAGCTATGGATTATTGCTGATAGGGGAGGGAAATCCTCGCCGGACACTGTACTTGTATGGCTGGTCGTGGTGAGACTTGAAGTCATTTTGGTGCCCTTATGTTTGCCATCAAAGCCGCTGTGAAGCTACAGAGATCAAGAGCGTCACCGAAGAAAATGTGTACTGGTTGCTGCCCACCGGTGTAAACAAAGTTAGCGGGAAAAGGGTACGAGACATCGACTTCACATCCGCCAAGACCAAGAAAAGAGAGCTTGACGCAGCCGTTGCCGGAGACACAAGTACACCGACACCAGTTAAGGCGAGAAGAAGTTTCCCGGAAATACCACCATCCACCCTTGACAAAGTCAACAAGTTTTACAAGGGCTTGCACAACTCGAACACGAAGTCTGTCGTCCTGTCTTTGGTACCAGAATATGCTGGACATTACATCCCCATAGCGTTTGACTTTAATTAAATGTATATCTGTTACCCCAGTGTCAATTCCTTTAGTACAAAGGCAACCCGTCAGGGTTGTGAGCATGTGAGTGAAGCCAGAGAAACAATGTATTGAATACATGAAGGAAAGTCATGAAAACTTTATCAATAGGGATAGTGGCTTTGTTATCAATCCAAAATTTCAATTTATGGGAGCCTCTCCTGATGGAATTGCCATATGTGATTGTTGTGGTGAGGTGTGTATTGAAATCAAATGTCCATATTGCAGTAGAGATAAAAAGCTTGAACATGAGTCTTGCCTGGAAACCCATGAGACAGATTTGAAGTTGAAAAGGTCACATAGTTATTACTATTAAGTACAATGTCAGCTACTTGTATGTGAAAGAGAATTTTGTGATTTTATTGTGTGGACAAATGTTGATTTTCATATTGAGAGAATCATATCATGAATTTTGTCAGAATATAGTTCAGTCATCCCAATTTTTCTTTAAGAATTCAATTTTTCCTGAATTAGTGGGAAAACTATATTCTCGACCACTCTCAGTTGTTGAGCCATCTAGGAATATTACATTGATTGATTCAAAATTTCAGTGTGGGCCCAGTAATGGAGAGGGAGCATCATCATACATTAATTCTGTCTGTTATAATGATGATGAAAATGGAATCATATGTATATGTCAAACTCAGTACAGACCAGATGATGGTGCTGTAATTGGCTGAGATAACCAGAATTGTCCATATGAATGGTTGCATTTCAGATGTGTTAAGATACAGAGAACACCGAAGGGTAACTGGTATTGCCCAAAATGTCGAAAACTTCCTTTGTTCAAGTCTTCAAAGAAAAGTCTAATTTTCAGCTTTACCCTTTTACATTAGTGTCATGATTTTTTCAAAATAAATTTCAGTTCATGTAAATGTACTTGTAGAGGGGTGGGATGAATTTGCATAACATCTTTCCATCCTTTTTGGTATGTCTTGCTTCTCGTGTCTGTGTTCAAATTACTCACATTCCTTGCATGTGGACTTTTTTTTAATATTTTTACCTTCAACATGACTGGCGATATACCTTCCACATTCTTTGCATGCAATGGCCTTTCACTTTAAGTAAATAGTGAATATGGACTGCCTCACATACAATCACATAGTCGGCATTTTCACAATTGAGTGTACCAACTTTTGTTCTTGAGTGTTACGGAAAAAATTCTAAAAAACTATTTTACAGTATATATTTACTCTTGTAGTAGCTTTTTGAGTAAGATTTTCTGAGCAAATCAAAGCAAAAATTACAAAAATCGGACCATGTTTGGCAAAGATATGACATTTTTTGTGGTGTGAAAATGGTCAAATTTGACTGTTACGAAGGTACACTGCATTTTTCAACTTTAAGAAAATGCTGTTTTCATAATGTAAACTCTAGTAAAGGTGCATGTTTTTTCTTTCTGTGTGGTCTTAAGGATGTCTAATACAAGTAGTAAGTAACGCCATGGTATGCTATTCACCAATTGATTAACACCATTAATAAATCCAAAAATAGCCCATCGTTACGGATTTTTGCATTTTTCATTATGGACAATTAATCCAGTGTATAACTTGGTTCTAATCTACAGTCATTTTGTAAAATGTTGTTAAAATCCATAGCAGGTATCTGTTAAGTACTGTAATAAACTCTACTGTCATAAGCATCCATTCGTTTATTTTCAAGAATTTGCCAAAGACTTGGCCTAAATTTTCCGGAAATTTATGTAGTGTCCGTACCCCACCATTTAATTCCACACCTATATTAGGCTTTCAGCAAACAAAGATAAAATACATATTGTAGTACTTGGTATAGATGAATGATATATGCATTCATCTTAGACAATTACCATTTAAAAAAATATAGATGAATTATAGGCCAAATGTAGTGTCCGTACCCCCCATGTAGTGTCCGTACCTCTTTTCCAGTGGATTACACTGATTGGATTTTACTGAAGTAAAAGGTATGATATACCCCTAGTACACTGCTGAGTGGTTTAATTATAATGTAACCATGTATAATCAGTGTAAAGTCAAACACTAAAATGTAATTTCAATTGACAGATGGATTCAATAAGGTCATTTTGGGGTCAACACAACATACAGTACGTTTTTGTACAGGAATTTTGCCCTGGATAAAAAATAGTGCCAATGACCTTGTAGCTACAATATACATGGATGGTATGGAACATGTACGTAGTATACTACCAGATATAGTGAGTGCACAGGTCCTATTCTAATGGCAGAAGAAATGTTTAATTTCGGCTCATACTTACCGACACCCCCCAACCCCACCCATATACCGGTACACAGATATTAATCAATAGCCAACATAGAAAACTGCCATCAGGGCCTATACTTTAGTTTCTTTGCTGTCTGTCTCTGACATAAGGTGGACTTCTTATACAATCAGGCGATTGGATAAAAAGTCTTGAAACGTCAATGTTTATTAGACAAGGGGTTCCTGAGATGATCATTCATTAAATATGCCAAATAGCAATAACTTGATGCTGCTCAATGCCTTTCAGTGCAAGTACATCTCTATATCAACAACATGTGCCAGTATAGTAAGTGTCATTAAATGTGATGCATTACTTTTTGAGGCTTGAGCTTACATTATCTACAACTCTGCGGTATCCACCTTGCATAGCAGTCAGTTAGCTAAAACCCCTCGAAATAGACATTTCAACAACTGGCCTAGCATCTGAAATAACTGTGCTGTGATATTTAAGAGAAATCAGAGGATATGTTTGAATCAGCTTTTGGCAAAACCATAATGAATACAATAGCATTAGTGATAAAAATGATTCTTGCATAAATATAAAAAATAGTGTTGCTCGCATCTAAAAAAACGAAGTACATGTTCCTGTTTCCTGTTTTTCACTTGCGAACAAAAAGTGCTATTTGTATTTGCAAAAGGTTTTAATTTTCAATGTTTAGACAGTAGTCCGTTTTAATGACCAATTTTCAATTTTGAAGATCAACAGTAAAAATTTGGTGGCCCAAACTTGAAATGTTTGGATATCAAATTAAAGTAATACACAGACAGAGTCGGAATAATAGGTACAATATACACACCAACTAAACTGATAAGAATGAAACTACCAACAGCTTCGATGATATCAAATGTTGGACGTCAGTTAAAAAAAAATTCAATTATTTCCCAGTTGTGTGAGTAGTATGTGTGACTCAAAATGTGAATATTTATTGGTTTCAGATAAAATGTATAACTATAATTTGACAATTATTGTAAGCAAATGTATTGGAAGTCAACATGATTGTCCACAAAAAGCTGAAAGTTGTGATCAATAGCAGAAAAACACCGGTCATTTGTTCAATGATCCATGATAAATTCGCATCTCGGAAGGAACAAATTTATATAGTGTCAGGGAGTTAGGTAGTCAAATTTGTTGTTTAATCTGTTTGTGTGGTGGAGTGAACTGACATCATCCTAAATTGCTCATGTTCTTAATCATGTTTACCGGTATGAGTTGCACTGCACTACCCTCCATACTGTGATGATTTACTTAATCAACCAATGGCCTGTCAACTGTCTGTATGTTTATATTTAAAACACAATGATTGGACTGAGACAGATACTACCGTATGTTCACATTCACAAAATTTAGGTCGGACCTGGGCAAGGTTACAATAATCCTCTGTGGGGAAAAAATTTGGTTCACCTTCACATTTTACAGGACCTGCCTAGTTTTGCCAAAAAGAATTAATCAAACTGCTATATGACATTTGAACTGCAGAGACATCTCCAGTATTGGTTTCATGAACTTTATGAGACAGAATTGGACTTGCAGATTGTACAGAAATGCATGTAACCAGTGCACAGTGTTTCTGATGTCTTTGTTAACTAATGCCTTTCTTTCAAGTAATGTTAATCAGATGATGTGGTCCCACTTGCGGAGCAAAACCTGGTGGGAAGATATTGTGTTGAGAACATGGAATGATAAAAACTGGAGAGAAAACTTTTAGGTTCAGTTGGGCATCATCTGGGTCCAGACATGACCCAAATTTTGAGGCAGTACTGGATTCCCCTATTGCCCAGCCAAAACTAGACCGCTTCTGGCCTGACCTAGAGTGTCCATATTGACAATATTGAGTTGACTCAAAACCTGGGCTGGCCCAGGGCTGACATAAACTACTCAATGTAAAAATGATATGCATGTACCAGTACTGGAGTCTGTATTCACAGTAGAGTGCATCTTGCCACATGGCATTCTTGTGGATACAAATCTCTTATCAGTGTTTGGGTATCCCTCAACGAAATATTAGCTAAAGCTGATCCACTATATTATATCATAAATAACCTCAGATTTGTTTTCTTGGTCAACTTTCACTACAAACTGATACCAAATATGACTACATTGTTTTCACAGTTTACAAAACTGTCTTAAAAGATATCTGGGGTTGGTATAGGTTATTTAAGGTCGCAGACTAAAGATTAGTTCCAAAAATACAAATTCCTGCCATGGTTCCCCCCCCCCCCCAAGTTTGAAGAAATAAGTTGGCTTAGTTTGTGTCTTGGGACTTATATACCAAATTACAAAGCTATGAGACAAGCAGTTTTTTAGAAGATTTTTTAACGAAAATTTGCAAAAATTGCCTCCTAAACACAAATTTATTATATTTCCTGAAGCCATATGAAAATATCTAAGTATATTCTAAGTCATCTGTATACCAAATATCAAATCTTATGCGATAGATGAGAATATATGAATTGATTATTCAGTGAATCCAGTGAATCAGTTGTGTGTTGGGTTGGTTTCCTTCAGTTGACTTATAAGATAAAACAATTTTGTTTCTCTACACATGACATTGACAAGAGACACTTCATCTCATGAAGGGTAAATTTCATTATTTCAAGTACTAAAATGACATATTTCTACATCAAGCAATTTGTTGATAAAATGTTATCTTGACAGGTCCACTGATACAACTGTTATGTTGCAACTTGACCTTTTTCAAAATTATTGATCTGTCTTTAAAAACAGTTGTCTTTTCTTCCAGTATCATGTCATATTGACCAGTATTTGGCTTGTCAACACACATGTACAAGCATTGCCATTTTTTGTTCAATGAATTTTAGTTCAGACTTAACTTTAGTAGAAAACAATTTTAATGCATGTTGTGTAGTGTCCGTACCCCACCCCACAAACTAGTTAAATACAACTATTAATCAGTGAGTAGGGTTAATATTAGAAATTTTATAGCTTGATGATTTTACTGTTTTATCAAAAAACTTAAAAGTTTTCAAAATTTGTTCTTATTGTTGATGCAAAATTTATATTTGAGTATGGTTCTCAGAATAACATTAAACCATGAGCTATAAATACAGATAATAATATCTTCAATTAGTTACTCTGTGGTGAAAAGTTTACATGATAAGGCAAAATGGAAAGAAAACCATGTTTCTTCATCAATTAATCAGCTATTATTTCTACACTTAATGTAAATGATCAGCTTCAGTACAGGTTTGCTTTGGGCTGGTGTTGTAGTGTCCGTACCCCTTGTACATACTTCATGAAATATTTTGATGAGTCTTTCCAACGTGGATTAACATATGAAAGAATGCAATATATCATAGCTATGCATGCTGCCAATTATCATTTTAAGTTTTGGAATTCACTGTGGAAGATTATTAAGCAATAATTGAAATGTGTTCGTTGTTCTTTCAAAAATAAAGTGTTTCGTTTGTTTTGCTTTGAAGAACAACATTGTATACACCCGGTGAAATTCAAAGATTCTCTACAAAAGTCATTTTATGATGTAAGGCTAACTGTATTGATTTGCATTTGGTAAAAGTATTGTATATTCTCCCCTAAATTTTGCAATGGTGCAAAATATTTTCTTAATTTTCTAAATTGTGTAGTGTCCGTACCCCATGTAAGGGTACGATAAAGAAGGCCTGTTTATTTTGGAACTAAGACAGTTTGTGCGAAACCATTTCTGCACTATATATGTGGCATATGTACCTAAGTCCTGGTAAGGTTTTCACATTAAAACAATGAGGTTGAAATTTGGCCATTTTTGACCCCTACTTTGTACACTCAATTGTGAAAATGCCGAATGTGAACAATAATTACATGACACAGACTTCATAATATTTGGACTTTTCTCATCATGCCAGAAATAATTTTATTAGTCCCCACGGACACCGTCGGGGGGACTTATAGGTTTGGTCATGTCCGTGCGTGCGTGCGTCCGTGCGTCCGTCCGTTCACACAGATATCTCAGAGACGCCTGGAGCAATTTCATTCAAACTTGGTACAAGGATTATCACTTATGCCATACATATGCACGTCCATTTGTTTTACGATCTGATTCAAAATGGTCGTCTGGCAGCCATTTTGTTTCCTGTATTTGATGTCGGTGCGTATGTTCACACAAATTTCTCAGTGATGCTAGGAGCGATTCCATTCAAACTTGGTACATAGATTACTCTATATGTTATACATATGCACATTGATTTTTGTTTTGATCTGGTCTAAAATGGCTGCGTGGCGGCCATTTTGTTTCCTATATTTTACGACTGTGCGTTCGTTCACGTAAATTTCTCAGCGATGCTGGGCGCGATTGCATTGAAAGTTGGTACCTATATTAATCCTTATCACATATATATGCATGCCGATTTTTGTAATGATTCGATCATAAATGGCTGTGTGACGGCCGTTTTCTTTCCTGTATTTGATATCCATCCACAGGGTCCCCAGGTATGATCCACAGGCGTTCCAGGATGAAATTAATATTAATGCTGTGTCTATGCATAGGGGCTCATGAATGCAGATATCTGAGATATTCCTGTGCCAATTCTTTTTAATTAAACTTGGTACAAGGATACTACACTATGGCATACATATGCAGGTCTATTTATATTGGTATGGCATGCATAATTAGGTCTAATTTGCATAATTTGAGATTTGAGCAGTTTCTGGTACAACTGTACCAAATTTGATGAAACTTTGTGCAGATGGTTTGAGTCCCCACGGACACCATCCAGGGGGACTTATAGGTTTGGTCATGTCTGTGTGTGGGTCCGTGCGTGCGTGCGTGCATGCATGCGTGCATCCGTCCGTTCTCGCAGATATCTCAGAGATGCAAGGAGCAATTTCATTCAAACTTGGTACAAGGATTACTTCATATGTCATACAGATGCATGTCGATTTGTTTTGTGATACGATCCAATATGGCTGCCGTATGGCCATTTCATTACGATTTTTTCATGTATAGAGCCATTACTCAGGCATGTTTCAACCGATTTTATTCAAAGTTGGTACAAGGACATTGACCAATGACATAGATATGCACACTAATTTGTTTTGTGATACAATCCAATATGGCTGCCTTACAGCCATTTTGTTTCGATTTTTTTCATGTACAGAACCATAACTCAGGCATATCTCAACCGATTTTATTCAAACTTGGTACAAGGACATTGACCTATGTCATACATATGCACGTCAATTTGTTTTGTGATACGATCCAATATGGCCGCTAGGCAGCCATTTTATTACGATTTTTTCATGTACAGAGCCATTACTCAGGCATGTTTCAATCGATTTTATTCAAAGTTGGTACAAGGACATTGACCTATGTCATACATATGCACGTCAATTTGTTTTGTGATACGATCCAATAAGGCTGCCATGTGGCCATTTTATTACGATTTTTTCATGTCCTGAACTACAGCTCAGACATGTATCAAGCGAATTTATTCAAAAGTATTTTTATCACAGACCTAATGAAGAGGACTCTATCCTCTCTGAGGACCTGTAATCAAAGTACCCATTAACAAGTGGGGACTGTGTCATCAACGATGACTTGTTTCAAATGTGTTGGTAAAAACAAATTATTAAACAGTTGTTTCTTACATTATACATTGTATTTCCAGTGTGTTTTCATGACTTTCCTTCATGTTATCACAAGATTCCACACTCCTTGCATTCAAACGGTCTTTCACATTCATTCTCATGAAATTTACTTCTGCAGGTCACATAAATTGCCACACTCTTTGTATTAAAACGGTCTTTCATATATAGCCATGTAATAAAATTGCTTCCGTGGGTCAGTTCTTTACAACATTCCTTGCATTTAAGTGGTCTTTTATATTGAGCCATATTATTATGGTTTGATGTCAAACCATTATCACACTTTTTGCATTGAAGTGGTCTTTTATATTCAGCCATATAATATGGCTTGGTGTCAAGTCATTATCACACTTTTTGCATTGAAGTGGTCTTTCATATTCAGCCATATTATTAAGGCTTGAAACATGTATGTGTATCAAATCATTGCCACATTGCATAGGCAACTATGTCACTTAGTTTAGCTGGTATGGGTCTAGGTTACATTGTGAATGCTTCAATATTTTTTTGGATAGTAACAATCATTCAGCTCAGAGGAAAATATTGTACATGTATAGGTCAGCACAAGTATCTTTTTCTTGTTAATGATCATAGAAGGGTACAGTTTTTTATTGTCGTCAACATTTTATAATGTGAGCAATACTGTTATGTTATATTCAACATATTTATCACAATATATGTCATACAATGCAACAGCAATAATGTAATTGGAAAAACCTTTGCCTGATTGTACTTCAACTGGAAGCTTAACCCTTTTCCTGCCAAGTCGTTGAAAATCCGCTTGAAATTCGGTGTAGCTAGAATCTGAGCAGCCACGGCCGTTATCCTGCCAAGGCGGTGGAAATCGGGCTACTTTTTGGTACCCCCTTTCCTGCCTAGTCGTCGGCACTACGTGTAGCAAACCCTTGCTCACGCTAGGGGTCGTTCGAGGACAGGTTTTGGGCGAGGAACGGTGTTTGCTCTCGAAATGGGTTCACAGGGAGTCCAACGACAGGGAAAGGTGCAGAAGCTACCCAGCCAGTCCCCTACCCCGTTGGGGGACTGGTTTTTTTGGGGGGGACAAGTAGCGTACTTGGCAGGTTAGCACGGTGACGTATCCTAGCGGAGTTTGGACTAACTTGGCTCTGAGGCACTACATAGATTGCGGCCGAAATTGACCGTCTCGGCAATGCTAATCTGTAAGGCAACGGCCTAAGACCGCCTCAGCTGGCGGTGCAAATTTTTGCCAATGGTGCGAGACGAAAATCACGGACTTAGTCCTGATTGACGGGAAGTGCGGACAGATTTGACGGACTTGGCTTGATTAGTCCCTGCCATGGAACTGATCCGAACGGACTTGAGCGACACTTGTGAAGGGTAACCACCGCTTTTAACCGACTTGTTACCTTCTCGAAAAGACTACCCACTCAGATGTCGGACGTTGTTGGCTGCACTTGGCTCTAGACGTTCAAGCCGTGCAACGAAACACACCGCCTCAGCCTTGCCATTCACGAACATGGCCTCAAAATTTGATACCATTGTTCACCGACTTGGCGGCTGCGGTTAGGTGCGTGAACCGTTGTTCACCGACTTGTTACGCCTATGTTGTCCCTGTGAAGTTCGGCTACCGGCCGAGTCTAACGGGAGTTGGCAGACCTGTGTTTGGTTTATACCGTAGTATGACCGACTCAGGTAGAGGTACCTGTCGGTATATTCCGAGTTTTACGCACTCGGGCGTCAATGACGGGTCGTCATCACCGCTGATGACGTAGACGTGCTGGCCACGTTATTTGAAGAAGCCATGTTTGCCCAACGGAGGAGGCCGAGACAGCTGTTGACAATTTTGGCATCCTTCATCTTTGACCGCCTTAGTTGGGTAAGCTGCTCGGCAGGCGACGGTTATGACCTAAACAAGCCGCTGAAGCACTGTTCGTTGCCGTACAAGAACGAGACGACCAGTCCATTACTGCTTAATGGGCGATCTGTCGGGTTGGCTTGTCACCGACTTGGATGACAATACGCCCTGCGCAGGCGTACTTAGAAGGGACATGAGGTTAAAGATACGGGTTTCCCACCCGTACTAAACATGGGCTTGGGCCAACGTCCTTGGGTGGCAGGTGCGCATGCCACGTACCCAGCTGGACGGAATGTCAAGTTGAGATGCTAATGACATTGACTATGTTATGCTAAGTGCTCGAGGGATTTGCATTGCAAATGAGTATTATTAGCATATCAAATGGTACGGACAGGCAATTTACATGACGGGTAGGAATGTCAGCGCCGGTTGGTGGACTGATTGCCGTAGGTACCACAATACCACATGATAAATTGAAAGAACGCTTGAAAAACATCATCAACCAAGCATTTTTCTACAAAAAACGGTTCACGCCGTTACAAATATGTGGTATTAGGGTATAATTCTACATATTTTGTTAAAAATACAACTAACGCTAAAGTGTTTTATACCGAGAAAGACATTATCAGTATGCTCGATTTCCTCATTGACAACATATTTGTTGAATTTGGAGGACACATTTTCCAACAGTGTATAGGAATTCCCATGGGCACTAACTGCGCTCCCTTACTTGCCGACTTATTTCTGTTCTCATACGAGGCAGAATTTATCCAGAACCTTATCAAGCAGAAAAAGGTCTCTGTAGCTCGTACTTTCAACCTAACATTTAGATACATAGACGATGTTATTTCATTGAATAACTCTGAATTCAGTAAATATCTCGCTATGATTTATCCTCCAGAATTGGAGATTAAAGAAACTACAGAAACGGCCTCTTCTGCTTCATATCTGGACATTTTACTTGAATTTGACTCCAATGGTCACCTTTCTACTAGGCTATATGACAAGAGAGATGATTTCAACTTTAGTATAATTAATTTTCCACACCTCATCAGTAATATTCCACTCTCACCTGCTTATGGGGTATACATTTCCCAGCTTATACGATATGCAAGAGCATGCAGTTCATATGGTGATTTTGTAGAGAGACATGGCCATCTCTCTTTCAAACTGTTAAATCAAGGTTACACACCAGAGCAAGACTTGTCTCTACATTCAAACGCTTTTTTGGCAGGTATCGCAAGCTGGTAGATAAATACAATATCTCTCTTCGACAAATGATCACTGATGGCATCGGTGACATTGGGCCTTAGTTAGTGACCACTACCTATCTGACTTACAGATTGATATATGGCGGGTGCCACATGTGGGGCAGGATGCGCTTACTATTTTCGAAACACCTGACATCACTTCTTGGTCTTTTGGCCAGAGGTCCATATATCTTTCTTTCATGAATTTGACTTTGTTTGTACCGTCTATTACTGTCTGTTCTGTGCTGTTTTGTGTCTATGTTTACAACTATTGTCTTACAAATTTTGACCTAGTGTTATTGGATTATGGATTGGTATGATTGCGATTATTCCATTATAATAACAGGTGGCTGCATATATAAACACCCCTGCGTCCAATCATGTCCAGGGCTTTGTTTCCCTGTGGCTTTAAAAGGGTGGGACCTGCTAGTCTGTCGACACTGTTCCAGACATGAGCTTGACGGACCGCAAAAGTTTTCTGAAGGCGAGCAGACGACTGTTCAAGCTCAAACCTGCTGCAGAGTCTCCAGGCAGTAGTGGTAGCGATCGTTGTGATGTCCCTAGTAAACGTTCTAAGAAGTCGGGCAAGAAACGCTCCCGTAAGGCGAAGCTATCTCCGGCTGAAAAACCCAGTGGTAAGCGTAAATGTAAGACTGATCGTTCTGCCGATGAGGATGATGATGGGTCACCGGTTGCCAGTGGTTCTCACCCGGCTGCTCCGGGAGAGACTACTTCACCTGCAGAGACTACATCTGCTCTTGTGGGAGATACTTCACCTGCACAGACTACGTCTGCTGCTGCTAGTGAGACAGTTAGTAACGAGACGGCTGATGCCATTGGTTCTCCCCCGGCTGCTCCGGGAGAGACACCACCTGTTGCGTGCACCATGAGCCCTCATCCTGCGTCAGGAGAGGTTCCTGTGCCCAGTGCGAAAGAGGTTGAGTCCTCGTCATCAGCAGAGGCTGCCCAGCCCGCTCCTGCCATAGTTTCGTGTGCTGCGATGTCCCCGCCAAAAAAGATAGTGCGGAGGGTTCGTTATCAGGATAGCCCACCTGATTTTGAGCCAGATATGATCCTTGATGCCGCTACGGGCGGTTCAGGCCCAGACGCCCAGACGACGGTGATATCACCGCTGAGTCCGACTCGGAGGCTGACGAGGATGCGGCAGAGGATGATGACTTTTATGACAGGCAGTATGTAGGTGAGGCAAGCTCTGACGACGATGATGACGTTGCTGCTGTGTTGGCGGAGGACGACACCTCTCCTGTCTGGCGTTTGTCGGAAACTACCGATGCTAATATATTTGAGGAGACCGATTTTGACCATGAGAGAGGACCGACCTTCACCTTGCCCAGCCACTCCCGTCAGATCGATTACTTTTTTAAGTTTATTCCAGCTACACTGATCAGATTGGCAAAGGACAAGACTAATAAATACGCCAAATTCCACCAGCGATATATCGCTAGAAAGATAGATAAATACTGGCGTAACGCTGACTACCGAGAGGTGCAGGCGTTCATTGGCGTCTTAGTCTGTATGGGTATCGACCGTAAATCATCAGTGGAGGATTATTGGTCTAGCGATCCATTTCTGAGAAACCAGGGTATTTCTACTGTGATTACCCGCAGTCGCTTTCAGCAGCTTATGCGATACTTTCATCTGGCAGACCCAGAGAACGATCCACGTCGTGATCCTGATGAGGCACGCCGCCGACGTCGGTGTCAGGAGGATCCCCTTTATAAAATCAATCCATGGATGGAGCCCATAGTTGACAGGTGCGTAAATAATTATAAGATGGGTAGAGAGATCTCCATCGACGAGGGCATGGTGCGATTTAAGGGCCGTTCTAAATTTAAGCAGAGATTACCGCATAAGCCTGATCGAGACGGTTTTAAGATATGGCAGCTGTGCGACTCCACCACTGCATACATCACTAACTTTGCACCGTACCTAGGTGTGAAATTTTGGGATCGGACTGATGGGAGACGGCAGGAGCGAGGTGTGGTGAAAAGAATTACGATGGAGCTGGTCCAGCCATTTTGTGGATATAATCACAGCCTATTTTGTGATAGCCTGTTTAGCACGGTCGTTACTGCTAGAGAGCTGATGGAGACCGGGATCTACATGGTCGGGAGTTTTAACTGCCGTAATCGTCGCACCATGCCCCCTCAATTAATTCCGCCGGGTAAGAGGAAGCGCCTTCTCTGTCTGTTGGGGATATGAAAGCCACGACCAGAACGGACTCTCGTCTAACATCACTGCTTATCAGGATAGTAACGCTCAGGTGCTGATCTTGAATACGGTCTATCCACCCTTGGAGTGCGTGCCAGTGGGGGAGGGAGATGAGCAGCGACAAGTGCCTCTGTCGCTGTATAATTATCGCCGGTACATGGGAGGTGTCGACCGAGCCAACCAGAAGCGCAAGTACTTTCACACTTGGCGCAAGAATCACAGATGGTGGACATATCTGGCATGTTACCTGATTGATGTTGCCCTGGTAAATGCATATATATGCTTCAAGCATGTACACCCTGATAGTAAGCTGACCCATAAGATGTTTCATCTGCGTGTCGGGAAACAACTCATTGGCGGTTATTGTGGGCGATCGCAGCCCAGTGTGAGAGAGGTCGAGGCCACCGTTTCTCTTGCCTCGTACATAAATCCACAAAATCAGCCGATGCACGTTGTCAGCCATTTGGAGGGGCGGCTGAAATGCTGTAAAGTATGCAGCAGAGAGGGTAAGACCACTGCCAGCGGACGACTGTCTGAGACGTCCAAAGGATGTAGTCTGTGCTGGGTTCATCTTCACGAGGGCGAGTGTTTTGCGGCTTTTCATCATCGCATGATGCTACGAGGTAAGAGGAGCGTTTGCGTGCAGACCTCTACTCACACAGCCCCGACGACACCCATCAGCAAGAGAACCCGACGTAAATAACGGACAGGGGACAGCTTTGCCTAACAGTGGCTTGACTGTATTCTTAACACGGACCATGATCACATTTTGAGCACGGTTGTGCCGTTTGTTTGTGCTTTACGATCCCGCTGATTGTAAATTGAAACACGGATTATTTTGTACAATCCCCCCGATTGTAATCTTTGTAACACGGACCATGCACTCGGACGTCGAGACAGACTCTGAGATTTATTATTCGGCATAATGTAAATTATTCCCGAATAAAATACTATCTATGGATCGCATATTTTCGTTTGTTTTGTTTAGACGGATTATTTTGTACAATTCCCCCTATTATAATTTTTGTAACACGGATCTGCCACCCCGATTGTAATTTTTGAAACACGGATCATGCACTCGGACGTCGAGACAGACTCCGAGATTTATTGTTCGGCATAATGTAAATTATTCCCGAATAAAATACTATCTATGATCGCATATTTTCGTTTGTTTTGTTTTTACCCCCACTTTCGTTTTTGGCAGATCCGTAAGGACGCTATAGTAATGGATGAACGTGCGTTGTATCACGTGGGAGGGGCACAGCCCAACGGAGGCTGTGCTCGTGCGACGTAGACGTTGTACCAACCATCTGTCGTTTGGGTTAGTGCATAGAGCAGTTGCACTGTCCAGAGCTAAGGTGGTACAAAACTGCACCTTAGTAACAACTGCACAACTAACCTGTTAGGAAACGGTAACACTAACGAGCTAAGTGTGCACTGAACTGGCCAAACTACGTACACGCCTTCCTTCAATGGCGAAGCTATGTCGTTGACACTACGTCAAAGCAGACTGCACTGTGCGACTCTTCCAAGTCGTTCAAAGTACGTGGCCAAGTGACACAACCCAGGGGGAACAGGACAGGTTGAGGGTGCTGCCGCACCCATAGCACTAACCCTGGGTCTTCTACTAATCCACGAGCGAGGTGATGTTTCCCCGGTGTGGACGTGCGTGACGGCGAACGAGCTTTACTTCCGCAAAAGTAAGCTAGAAAAGGGCATAAAAGTGCACGTCCCCCGGGGCAAACAACGCCCAAGACCTCGTTATTTTCTCGACACAACCTCATCAGCGGTTGCCCCTCTATACGGGCATGCAAAAATTTTTGAAGTCTAACACGTATATGGTCGGTAATCGTACCCCGAAAATGCGGTATTTTCCCGCCAAATGCCTGGCAGGAAAGCGTGCAGGAGAGCCAATCTTCTGTAGACAGGGAAAAAGGGGCCGGTTTTGACCGACTTGGCAGGATAACGGACAGGGGCGCTCGGCAGGAAAAGGGTTTTACAGAATGTTCCGACTATAGTGAGCTGTGCAAACACACGTTCTGAACAGCTACACTAATAATGGAGGCAGTGTTTAGTTAGGTTATACTACCTTCATGCACTGCATACTGACGGTAGATGTACATGTACAGGTTCACGTTTACTCCATGGATTGTTGAGAAAGAAAAACAAATACAAACAAAAATTCATCCTCACACTGTCATAATCTTTGAATCGCTCTTTTCTCCTGTGTTATGAAAATTTCGTTGAAAACAAATGATTAGACTCTGCCCGTCTACTACAGAGATGTTCAGTATGGGGCCTCCCTCAGTTATGGTATAGGCTACACTCTATAGGGTAGGCAACACAGCCCATCAACCTTGCATATTGCTGCTGAAATTTAATACATTTTTACGCTCCCATATATGCATATGTATATATGCAAATGGGAAGTATTCGTATAAGGTGGCAAAATGGCGTCTGTGTGTATGTATGTAAGTATGTATGTATGTCTGTTAGTCCATCCACATCAAAAACTCCTAAACCTACTGTCTTAGTATTTAGTGTACAGGTGCACCTAGGGGTGGAGATGTGAATTTGTTCAAATGAACATGTCAGTGCCAAAAATATGCAAATGAGGGGAAAAAAAGTAGAAATCCTACAAATGGCTAAAACTCAGTAAGCATTGGTCAGATTTGGTTGAAACTTGGTATGCAGATTTCTTTAGGTATTCTAAATTATGTGTGCAAAAAATGGGATGAAATTTGCATGTTTGTATTTTTAGGGTATTTTTTCCGTTTTTAGTCAAAAAATCTTGTTCTCTGAAATCGCTCGTCTGATTGCTATGAAACTTAATATTCATGTTCCTCAGAATGACCTCAGTCATGCTTGTACAAATTGTATTGATATTGTCATATTTGTAATTTTGGGGCAATTTTCCCAATTTTTTGATAAAAAATTTTTTAATCCAAAAACTGCTGATTTGATAGCTTTGATACATGTATTTGGTATACAGGTATCTAAGATTAATCTCAATATAATGTATTGAAGGTATGTTGAAACTGGCAATTTTTTTTAGCTCCGCTGTCAGCGACGCGGAGCTTATCAAATAGGTTGATTTTCCGTCGTCGTCCGTCAACAATTGTGTTCTGCTCTGAAACCGCAAGTCCAATTGCTTTGAAATTTTATATGCTGTTCACTTTGGGTGACCTCACTTAAGTTTCTTCAAATTGTGGTGATATTTGCATATTTGTATTTTTGGGGCATTTTGTGGTGTTTTTGGTAAAAAAATCTTCTTCTCTGAAACTGCTTGTCAGATTGCTTTTAAATTTGATATGCAGTTTACTTAGGGTGACTTCAGTCAGATTTGTTCAAATCGTGGTGAAATTTACATATTTGTATTTTTAAGGCAATTTTTGTCATTTTTGTTAAAAAAATCTTTAAAAATCTTCTTCTTCAAAACTACAAGTCAGATAGCTTTGATATTTGGTATATATGTCCCTAGGGATGATCTATTTCAGATTTGTTCAAATTGTGCAGAAATATGCAAATTTGCATTTTTAAGGCAATTTTTGCCATTTTTGGTCAAAAAATGTATTGCTCAAAAAGTACTGGTCTGATAGTTATAAATTTGGTATACAGGTTTCTATAGATGAACTAAGTAATATATTGAGTTTCTGATGAAATCTGTAATTTTGTATTTTTGGGGCAATTTTTGCCATTTTTGGTCAAAAAATGTGTTTCTCAAAAAGTACTGGTCTAACAGCTTTGAAATTTGGTATACAGGTTCCTATAGATGAACTAAGTAATATACATTGAATTTCTGATGAAATCTGTAATTTTTGTATTTTGGGGGCAATTTTTGCCATTTTTGGTCAAAAAATTTATTTGATAAGCTCCGCGTCGCTGACAGCGGAGCTATAAATCAAAACATCTTGAATTTACATGCACAAATATTTTACAAGTACTTTTATTATCTTTCAGATGGCAAACCTATGTTACGACAAGGTGACACTGGAGATTGGATAGGGACATTTGAAGGTCACAAAGGTGCTGTATGGGGTGCAACACTCAGTAATGATGCCGAGAAGGCTGCTACTGGAGCTGCAGATTTCACAGCGTAAGTGTGTAGTCATCTATTAGCCCTTTCGTTCCAACATCTCTACCCTCACTTTTCCCTGCTGTGCAGTCACAAGTGAAAGATTGAATCAACATCATATTCTAACAAACTACAAATGGTGATCATGTAAACTGCAAGCTGCCTTCAACCCCATACTTACAGCAAGATGTGTTTAAATTATAGAATCCCACAAAAAATCTGGAATAAACTCATGGGCTACCTGTACTAGTATTTTATGGCTTGGCCTGTAGTGTTTTGGATCTATTATTAAATCCAATAGACTTCCTGAATTATTCAGCCGGTAACTAAAATGTTGACTTGTTGACACTGAGGGCAGCTAATTTGCTGCTGGTATGTTGGCTGGTTGGTCTGGAAATAATTTGCTGACTCTACATTGTGGTCCAAGACACAGATATTTAAATTTTTATGCTATTGCTAATATATGCAAGCTTATTTGAGCGTCACTTATTGATTTTCTTTTCTTTAATTTAGTTCCTAACAGTGTTTATATTTCTGTACAAAGTATTGTAAGCTGCTTTGATATTTTTTACCTCAAATGACATAACTGAATTAACGACAAAGTAGCACCATAGACCAAGATATGTGACTTTTCACGTTTTGCCTTCTTTAACCCCTGAAACTACCATAGTTTCACCATACCTGGTATTATCAATCGTGATTGTAGAGCTGTTTACAGGGAAGGATCAGTAACTATGGTCAGTTCGTAACAACAAAATATTATAGGTTTTGACAGTGTAATGGTGGTGTGGAGAATGTTTGAATTAAGTGTGTGCTTGTAATTAGTCAATGAATTTCTTGAGAAATCATCTCAAATGAAATTGACATACCGGTATGGATATTATGATTGTGTTATAGAGATGAATCTCAAATGAAATTGACATATGGATATTATGATTGTGTTATAGAGATGAATGCAAGATATGTTGATTTCAATTTTTCTCTGTCCATTAGAAAAATCTGGAATGCCATCACAGGGGATGAAGTTCATTCATTTACTCACAAACATATTGTGAAAACTGTGGATTTCTCACAGGTGAGTTTATAAAATATAATCAAAGGATTCATAAGTCCTCTTTGACTAGCTGTTACAAGTATAGGATAAAGCCCGAGTACGAGGGCTCTTCTGGTATATAAAGTCCAACCCAACGATAAAATGTCGAGGCCGCAGGCGGAGACATTTTATCGTAGGGTTGGACTTTATATACCAGAAGAGCCCGAGTACGAGAGCTTTATCCGACTTAAAAACTATCGCCCCTAACTGATATATTTTTGTTTTCAATGTGTTTATGTCAACCGTCCCCTTTGTCAATGTAACATGTTTAGGATATGAATTAAAACTTTTATTTGTGAAATAGCCTTCCAATGTAATGGAACATCCTATAAATGCCCCAGGGCACATTATATAAATGCCCTAGGGCACAGCAGATTTTGTGTTGCAGCCGTTTTCCGCTGTGTTACCAAATTGGAATATTAAAACGTACTTGATGTCTACAGAATATGACATGTTCACTTTTGATTGGACAGTACTTTACTACGGCGCTGGAATTTGTTTCTGGAATTTGGTGACCAAGGCTTTACGATTAAATAAAACACCCTGAATTGAGCACTCTGATTGGTCAATCAACAGTAGATAGTTTTTAAGTGGAGTATATTCAAGTTTTGCGCCAACAAAAAAATTTTGTGTGTCTCTGCAGACCTACCATCAGTCTTAACAGTTAATTTTGTGTCTAGTGTTACTTTCAGATCACTATGACTACACTGTCCCCAATCCATGTGCTTATACATTATAGACCATGATTGTCGGCAATCTTTACAAAGAAAGATGAAGTACTACACCTTTTGAAAAAACTTGTCAAATTCAATCCCTCAGACAATTTTGATAAATGATTAATATGTTCTTGTAACATTGAATTGTCATCCTGAACAAGCAGATCTTTAGCAAAGCGTTAATGAACCATACTCTAAGTTGTCAGTATGTCGTTAATGAAGTACAAAATGAAACAATATACCAATGGTCACCCCTATGGAACCCCTGGCCTGACCAAAACAGGGTCTGAAATTACCTGATATACCAAACATGTACTGGTAAACCAATCAAGGAGGGTGTCTTGTATTCCATACTCACCAAGTTTGTATAGTAACTTACTCATCTGATTATTTATAAGCCCCTGCTTTGGCAATGCAAAACGGCGGTAAAACTGCCATAAATGCTAAAGTTATGCTAATTTATGCATGGTTTTTGAAAACCATCCGAGTTATTTTTTTTTATATCTATTGACAGTTTTTTGATCTGATAAGTAATTTTACCAACCTTAACAAACCATTATACTGTCCTAACCTTTCCATATCTGAGTTAAACTAGGGTAGGGGCTTATAGAAGTACAATGGATGTACAGCATTTTCAAAATCCTGTGAAATCAGTGCTCATATTGTGAGCTAGTTTATGAGCAACACCCATTTAATCATTGGCCAATCATGAGAGGAACATTTGGGCTGATTGACTTTCAAAGGGATATCAGTGACATTGTCGTCTCACCTGGAGACCATTCACTTTAAAATGATCTGTTTTTTATGCTATGACGCTAAAAGTGGACTTCAAGGCTATACGGAGTGGGGTCGGAGGCACGGAGGCCATAATAATAATAATGATAATAACTTATTTTTCTAGAGCGATTTCCATCAATAAAATATCAAACCGCTTTACCATTAAATACAAAGATCATAAAAATACAATGATTGTAAAATGTAAAAATGCACTGATAAAAGGAAACACTCGACAATACTACATGCTAAAGGAAATTAAAATAAGAATAGACAAGAACAACAAACCACTGAACTTTACAGTGCTTTCTAAAAAGGTGTTTCATGAGATGTTTTAAAAGAAGCAACAGATGGTGACAACTGAATATCTTTTGGTAAGACATTCCACAGAGTTGGAACTGCATTTCATTCAAGAAAGAATGATAGCTAAAGTGTTTCTGTTCCCAGTTCACTGGTTACAAAACGGGTGCGGACGCTAAGCGTGTCAACCGTTTAGGAACACGAACTGTCACCAGGTCAGAAAGATAAGCAGGAGCCAGATTATGCAGAATTTTATAAACAAAAAGAAGAATTTTGAAATCAATTCTAGCATGGATAGGCAGCCAGTGTAGCTCCCGCCTTACAGGTGTGATGTGCTCATGCAATTATGTGTGACAAGACGAGCAGCAGAATTTTGAAGTAACTGGAGTTTATAGAGGTGCTTGTCATCAATACCGAACAGCAAACTATTACAGTAATCAAGCCGTGATGTTACAAAGGCGTGCACAAGTCTTTCAGCGTTTTTGCGATCTAATACGTTTCTAATTCAACCAATTCTATGGAGAGCAAATGACGCAGACTGACATAATTTCAAAATATGAATATTCATATCTGCACAGCGATTTAAATGAACACCAAGATCACGAACAGATTTAGACGTGGTAACATCAATAGTTCCAACTCAAAGAGATGGAAGATCAACATTTTTCTTGAACTTTGAACAAAAGTGAATAACTTCTGTTTTGGCATCATTCAAAAACAACCGATTATCAATCATCCATTGGCGAATATCATCAATGCAGTGTTCAACCATGAATGACGAGTAGCACGCTCACATGTCAGATATAGCTGCGTGTCATCAGCAAATAACATTAGATGAAGTGCATGTTCAATTATTATGCCCTCTAATGGTGCCACATACAGCGTGAAAAGTATTGGGCCAAGTCCACTTCCTTGAGGAATGCCACAATCAAGATCACTTGGTTCTGACAATACACCTTCAATACATACAGTCTGAATTCTATCAGAAAAATACAATTCAAACCAGGCAAGTGCCTTTCCCTTAATACCAAACCTGTGTTCTAAACAATGCAGCAATACCTTGTGATTGATAGTGTCGAACGCTGCTGTCAAATCAAGCAATGTGAGAATGACTTCTTTATGACTGTCAAGAGCACGTAAAATGTCATTTTGAACTCTCAGTAAGGCACTTTAAGTGCTATGATAATGTCTACAGGCCGATTGGTATTTAGAATACAATATTTTACAATGTACAGGGTCTAGGCAACATGCATATTAACGCTTGATACTATGAATGAAACCACTTTTCATGAGGCTACAATGTACATTGAATTCAACTGAATATAACAGGCAAATAAGCTAAATTACACACACATGTCACAAACATTCTCCAATGAGAAATCAGTATTTTTCTCAAAGGCTGTATGTTTACTTTGTCACTTCAAAACAATATTATTTCAATACACTGTAATAGTAATCTGGAAAAAGTAAAATAATTATGTTTCCTAGTAGTTCATTCTGGTTCATCAGTTTTCCATTCCATGCTTTGTGTGTTTCTTGAGCTTAAATTAGTATTTGAACCCTATTACTACCATTGTTTGGTCAAACCTATCGTGATCATTTTTGAGTCTGAACCTGTACATGCATGTAATATTTAAATGTGACAGTAACCACTTTTCAGTAAGTGGAATGTCAAATTGGAAGAAAAAAGTTATCTTTTTGTATCCTTGTATAGAAACTACACTGTGTAGTAAGAAACATGAGTTTATGATAGGTTGGATTTTTTCGGTGAAATATCTGATTGTTTATTTCTTGTGATAAATATTAATATATCTCTTACTATTCTAATAGCTTACCTAATACCCTGCATAACAGGTGTAACATTTTATTTTATAGTAATTTATTTTTGACAACTACGGGTACAAATAAGGTAAGAGAAGCAAAATTAGCATTAATAATAATTAATAACAATAAGCTTTGTTCCTCTGACCTCCTTGTAAATTTGTTGCGTGCAGGATGGTAACCAACTACTTACAGGTAGTAATGAAAAACTTCTACGAATATTTGATCTCAACAAACCTGAGGCTGAACCCATGGTCTTTAGTGGACACACTTCCAATCTGAAGGATGCCCTCTGGTGCCATGATGGTAAGAGGATTATCAGTGCTGCTGAAGATAAAACTATAAGGTAAAGTCAGTTTCCATCAGTACGAGATACTGTTACACCATTAATTAACGTGAAACAGAAATGTCATCAACCTGTACCCTACTGGAATTGGGAAACTAAACCTTTGCTCATGGCAGTCTTGCGTGGCAAATTCAAATACTCACTACATGTACTTGTGAGCGCCTTTACTCGAACTTGCAGATTTTTTTTATACTCGACCACGCCTTTACCAGGCATTTCCCTCGAGGATAAAACGTGAGTTAAGTTTTAGAATTCCCATGCGCAATGCGCCCTTATCAGCAAAGCTAAATGTACGATGCATTGCACCTACATCATGATCAGCCCCTCTACATTGGGCGGAAACACAGCATTTAGAGTTTGTCAGTCGAGCATCCACGGAGAATAGGAGTTTACACGTATATGTGTGTTACCTGTAGTTTGAACTTTGCAGGTGGAGATTATTTCCTTGTGTTTGTTGTTTCAGTATGATTCTGGCGACCCTGGCGCCAGGACTGCTTGTCGAAGATTGCATGTAATTATCACGTGCAAAAACAATCTGTCAACGCGAAAGTAAAATTTGAAGGGACTGTGTTACTGTCACCGGTTATCCGCAATCCTTGTTGCATAGCCAGCAACAACGCACACAGCCCTGCCAACGGGATATGCGGAAGCTGATCTCTACATGTAGATAAAACCATGGACCTTAAAAAAAGAGATGTCCATGGCAAAACTTACCTAGTACCTCAATGATATCCACACAAGACTTAAGAGATATTCTGGCCGGCACGGCCTTGCAACATTGCAACAAACCTAACCCAGCTTCCACAATGTGTAGTGATCCCCGAACGCACCACAAGCTAAATGAAAAACTTTGTCCGTGTTTGCACTAAGCCGGCAAGCCCAATAGCAAACTCACCACTTGGTTGTATTTCACTGTTTCTCTAACTTTTGTGTTAAATTAACGATGCATTAATTATCAGACTTTAACAACTGAAGACTGTGCATGATTTTGGCTGTAGAGACGATTAAGCTGATCATACAGCTTAGAGGCCTCCGATTTGCATCGACAATATGTCCAGTACGATAAGAGAGTCATCAGATGTTGTTACTATAGTAGAAAACGTAATGAAGTGATCAAGACATAAACTTTACTTTCAAACATGGTAAGGTTTGGTCCTATTTCATGAACACTATAGAAGATATTGCATATTAAAATATGTCGTTCTAATGCAAAATAAATTATCTTCCCAATGATAGCCCATAAGCTAAGTTATAGTAAAAAGTAAGCTCAGCAGATGACTAACAAGATGATATACTTAACAAATACATATACGAATTGGCAATATTGTGATTTTACAGTACCCTTCAAAACATGACAGCAACAACCATTAAATCCAAATATTTTGTCTGTTAAGGGGGCGCTGCACCCAACACAGCATATTTTGCTCAAAAATGATTTTTTAGCTCATATTTGGTTTTATATATAAATACCAAAAAGAGCTTATATGATGAGTCTGAGTGGCGTCTGTGTCTGTATATTTGTGGGTATGTGCGGATGTATGTCCGTCACACACAAAGGCTCCCATACCGCCAAAGCTACCATCTCAGTATTTGGTGTACAGGTAGATGTAGGGGTTGAGATGTGAATTTGTTCAAATTAACACATCAGTGTGAAAAATGTGCAAATGAGGTAAGAAAAAGGGAAATACTGCAATTTTTGTCAATTTTGATAAAAAAATCTTTAAGAATCTTCTTCTTCAAAACTACAAGTCAGATAGCTTTGATATTTGGTACATATGTCCCTAGGCATAATCTATTTCAGATTTGTTCAAATTGTGCAGAAATATGCAAATTTGCATTTTTAAGGCAATTTTTGCCATTTTTTGTCAAAAAATGTATTTCTCAAAAAGTACTGGTCTGATAGTTTTGAAATTTGGTATACAGGTTTCTATAGATGAACTAAGTAATATATATTGAATTTCTGATGAAATCTGTAATTTTGTAATTTTGGGGCAATTTTTGCCATTTTTGGTCAAAAAATGTGTTTCTCAAAAAGTACTGGTCTGATAGCTTTGAAATTTGGTATACAGGTTTCTACAGATGAGCTAAGTAATATATTGAATTTCTGATGAAATCTGTAATTTTGTATTTTTGGGGCAATTTTTGCCATTTTTGGTCAAAAAATGTGTATTTCCAAAACTACTCATCTGATAGCTTTGAAATTTGGTATACAGGTTTCTATAGATGAACTAAATGATATTTATTGAAATAATGATGAAATTTGCAATTTTGAATTTTTGGGGCAATTTTTCCCATTTTTGGTCAAAAAATGTGTTTCTCAAAAAGTACTGGTCTAACAGCTTTGAAATTTGGTATACAGGTTTCTATAGATGAACTAAATTTGATCTTTTGAAATTATGACGAAATCTGCATTTTTATTTTTGGGGGCAATTGTTGCCATTTTTGGTCAGAAAATTTTATTCTCAAAAAACTACTCATCAGATAGCTTTGGTTGACATATTCTTAGGGATGAGCCAATGTGATATAAATCTTCAATTGTGTATTTTTGCAGCTTATTTTAGCCACTTTTTTCTGGCCACTGCATTGAGCTATCAAAGATTTCCACCTTCTTCATCAACATGTGTCAAAAATAGTTATTCTCTACATAAACACAGCGGAGCTATATCGGCCGCTAGGTCGCTTGTTGCAAATATTTATTCACTTTTAATTAATTTGCTAACCGAAGATTAAGATATTGGTTGGGTTCACCTTGTAGCTTGTCAAGCATTCTAAAGTTACATGATAAAGAAGTGTTAATTTATGCAAATGAATGCAAATCACCCGATTTTCTGGCTTCTTTTTCCTCCCAATTTCGAATTTCCAAAGAATTTAACTCCACTCTGGCTGGGTCAAATTTTCTGAAATTTACACATTATGTTCTTTAAATGCTATTTAACAAAACGAATATTTTGTTTGGCAATGAAGTTGTTACATTTCAAATAAGAGGCATTTTAATTATGCTTATCATGATTTTAATATATTTTTTTGAGTGTCAGTGTTTCAACCCTTGCCATTTTAGAATGAGAATAAATAATGCCAAATAAAATAGTCGTTTTTTAGCTCACATTTGGTTATACCAATGTGAGTTTATCGTATAAGCTGAAGTCGATGGCGTCTGTATGTATGTGTGTGTGTATGTATGTATGTATGTATGTATGTATGTATGTAGTATGTATGTATGTATGTCTGTACGTACAGTATGTCCGTCAACATCAAAAATACGCAAACCGCTGCACATTTCAGTTTGGTATTTGGTGAGTGGATGCATCCTGGGCTATAGATGGGATTTTGTTCAAATGAAGTCTGCATTGCCAAAATTATGCAAATGAGCTTACAAAATGTGAAAATGGTCAAGAATTAATATCTCGAGAACCGGTGTTTTGATTGCTTTGAAAATTTGTGTGCAAGTACCTTAGGTGAACCTTATACAGTTTTATAAATATTGTAAAGATATACTTAATTTTGTATTTTTACTGAATTTTTTGGTGATTTTTCTCATTTTCAGTAAAAATTCTTCTTCTCTGAAACCGCCAGCCCAATTGCTTTCAAATTTTGGTTGGATCTTTGTGTTACGCTTCTAATTTGTTGAAATTATGACAAAATTGGGAAAATTGTTATTTTGGACCAATTTTGTCATTTTTGGTCAAAAAATCTTAAACAGTATTTTCTTTTTAAAACCCCTGGACAGACAGCTTTTGTATTTGGTACACAGATGTACAGAGATGACAATAGTTAGATATGTGGAAATTGTCCTGAAATATACAAATTTGTATTTTCAAGACAATATTGTCATTTTTTGTCAAGAAAACTTGATCTCAAAATTACTTGTTTGATAGCTTTGTAATATGGTATAAAGTCCCTAGGGATGTTATTAGATACATTTTCTGCTCAAAGTGTTTGGAAACCCCCAAATTTGTATATTTTAGGTAATTTTCTCAGTTTGTGACCTTAAATGACCTACACCAACCCAGGATATGTTGTGAGACAGTTTTGAAGGCTGTGAACATAATTTTGTCATATTTGGGATCAATTTGTAGGAAAATTTGATCCAGAAAACAAAGCTTAGGTGAATTTTTTCATTGCGGACCAATTTTTGCAATTTTTCTATGTAAGACATACAAGAACTGATGAGAAATTTGGATCCGGGATAATTCCAGATGTTGTAATCACCATCTACAGTGGAAGGCATTTCACCATCTGTAACTAACTTAAGTGCTGTTTACATTAGAATGATAATACTCATGGCATTAATTAAAAAATCCCCAAGGTTGTAAATATATTTCCTGTCATCTGGCGTTATGTAATACCAAGAGATGGAACATTTGATATTCAGGAGGGGGTAGGGTCTAGAAGATTGATGAGGTAGCATTACTTTTTTACCAGATCCCTTGTACATTTTTTTACCCACTCCCACCTTTTCTTCTTATCAAACCTTCTCTGTCTATTTTTTGTTGTTGACATTTGCTTATGTATTTAGGATCTGCTTGTCCCATTGCTATAGAAGTTGATGTGCATGTTCCTAAAGATGACCTCCAGTACCTAAGTTGGAGACCTTATTTGCTTTTGTCATTCTTGTTTTTCCTGGTTTAAATTTCTCAAATGGACCAATTCAAAGCGAATGTGAGCACACTGTCCTTGACAGTATTTTTCAAAGTTGGTACAAGGACATTGACCTATGTCATACATATGCAGCAGTGTTCTCCCCGGGCAGTTTAAGCATAGCGACCCCGCTACGCTTACACTTTGCCCCGCTACGCTTCCCATTGTTCCGCTACGTTTGGACAGTTTCCGCTACCCTTGTTTTGACTAGCTTCATTCACAGTTTGTCAACACGCAGTCCGTGTGAATGGAGAACGTACGTGTGAAAATGTGTGCACGTGTAGTGTGTGATGTCACTAAAAGGCAAGCTTAGTGTGTGAAGTCGCTAAAAAGCAAGTGTGAAAAGGGAAGTGTCATTAAAACAATGAAACTTTGCCCAGTTTATTTCAATCAAGGGTGTGAACGACAAACACGAGACAATCTATGTAGAATCCGCCTTATCACCAGCAAAATTGAAAATGGTAGATGGAAAACACTGTCTTTGATCAACACATTAACGGCATGGCACTAAAGAAACAATACAAGCGCTTGCTGGAAACTACATTTAAACGGTGTAGAAAGGTGGCTTCAGCACCATTTTTAATCGAGGCCAACGAGATTATGCCTCGCAAATCGGCAGCTCAGATGTTCGACATGAAGTCCTGGCTTACAGCAGCACGACCGACCAGGGACTTAATACTTGTGTACGTAATCTGATAGTCGCGGTCACGTCTCTCGAGATGGTGACTAGAATGCTTTTCTCGATTTCTAGAATTCGGGTGCTGTGGTATATATGATAAAAAAACGGTATTTCAAAAAGAAATTTTAACTATTTATGTCGTTTCTGAATAGTTTCGCCGATGCATTAACCTTTGCAAACTTCAATTTGCCCTCGACTTTACAGCAAGGTCACGTTTGGTCCATTCAAAATGGCGGCTATCAAACTTGTTTACGTTTCGTTGTGGGAGCTAGTCGCTACATTTCAACGATCAATGCGGATCATGTACAGCAGCTGCTGCTGCACAAAAATCTTGCGAATCATTTCCAACAGTTTTATTTCTTTATTTGTGCATTGTGAACAACCCAAGAACCTCTGATCTACTCGATTCATGGATTTCTGAGGGTGAGTCTTGCGCGTGTACAGGTTTAGCTAATAGTGGACCGTGCGTTGATCGAATTCGCAAAGTCTGACATAGAATATTCGATTGGTTGTACGACTACTTTGTGTCTTCTTTGGTGATCGTTCATAAGAAGAGCGAGAAATTTATGTGAGTTTTATAATCCAATGTAAGAGTTTCATATTTATTTTTTCACATAGGTATGCTGTGCAAACTTTGCAAGAAGTACAATTTTTCATGTATATTTTCTGTATTTCTGTTGACTTATCAGGAATTAAAGTTTGGGCATATTTTTCAAGGAAAATACTATATGGTTTGACTCAATATTTTTCTATTTGTGTGTGTGTGTGTGTGTTGTGCCTTTGCATATATTCAAATTCATGGTAATATTATGCAAATTAGATATACAAAATGTTATGCAAATTAGCTGCTACCCTTCACCTTTTTCCTGAGGAGAACACTGTGCACATCAATTTGTTTTGTGATACGATCCAATATGGCTGCCAGGCAGCCATTTTATTACAATTTTTTCATGTACAGAGCCATAACTCAGACATGTTTAAACCAATTTTATTCAAACTTAGTACAAGGACATTGACCTATGTCATACATATGCACATTGATTTGTTTTGTGATACGATCCAAATGGCTGCCGTGTGGCCATTTTTGTATGATTTTTCATGTCCGGAACCATGACTCAGACATGTATTAAGCGAATTTATTCAAAGTTGGTACAAGGTCATTGACTTATATTATACATATGTACGTCGATTGGTTTCACGATATGTTCCAATATGGCCACATGGTGGCAATTTTGTTATGGTTTTTTCATGTCGAGAGCCCTAACTCTGGCAAGTCTCACCTGATTTTATTCAAAGTTGGTACATGGACATTGACTTATGTCATACATATACGTGTTGATTTTTATGCTCCCATATATGCATATTTATATATGCAAATGGGAGGTATTCGTATAAGGTGGCAAAATGGCGTCTGTGTGTATGTATGTAAGTATGTATGTATGTCTGTTAGTCCGTCCACATCAAAAACTCCTAAACCGTAGCACCTACTGTCTTAGTATTTGGTGCACAGGTGCACCTAGGGGTGGAGATGTGAATTTGTTCAAATGAACATGTCAGTGCCAAAAATATGCAAATGAGGGGGAAAAAAAGTAGAAATCCTACAAATGGCTAAAACTCAGTAAGCATTGGTCAGATTTGGTTGAAACTTGGTATGCAGATTTCTTTAGGTATTCTAAATTATGTGTGCAAAAATTGGGATGAAATTTGCATGTTTGTATTTTTAGGGTATTTTTTCCGTTTTTAGTCAAAAAATCTTGTTCTCTGAAATCGCTCGTCTCATTGCTATGAAACTTAATATTCATGTTCCTCAGAATGACCTCAGTCATGCTTGTACAAATTGTATTGATATTGTCATATTTGTAATTTTGGGGCAATTTTCCCAATTTTTGATAACAAATTTCTTAATCCAAAAACTACTGATATGATAGCTTTGATACGTGTATTTGGTATACAGGTATCTAAGATTAATCTCAATATAATGTATTGAAGGTATGTTGAAACTGGCAATTTTTTTTTATTTTTGGGGCAATTTTTGCCTTTTTTGGTCAAAAAATTTTTCTCCTAAAACTTCTGATCTGGTAGCTTTGATATCTAGTGTACAGGTTCCTAGGGTTTATGTCAATTAGATATATTTAAAATTAGGATGAAATCTGCAATTTTGTATTTTGGGGGGCAATTTTTCTCATTTTTGGTCAAAAAATTTGTTTCTCAAAATTTACCAGTCTGATTGCTTTGATATTTAGTAAACGGGTCCTTAGGGTTTTTGTTAATAAGTTATATTGAAATTAAGTTGAAATCCGTAATTTTGAATTTTTGGGGCAACTTTGCGAAACTTTCAGTTTTACTGGGATATCTTTCATTTTGTATTTTTAAGATTTTTTTTGGTAATTTTATACCTACTGGAACTAAGAGTATATAATGTGGTGATTTAGTAAGCATTTGATATGGTAAACTGTATTTGGTGTTGAAATGCGGTAAAAAATCCTGGCAGATTTTGAAAAAATTCCAAACAAATGCCAATAAAAAATTCAGCCAGAGAAGGTTTGACAAAAAGAAAAGGTGGGAGAGTGGGGGAAAAAGAATGTAAAATGGATCGGATAAAAAAGATAATGTACCTCATCGATCTTCCAGACACCATCCCTTATCAAATGGTCCACCCCGATGTATTTTTTTGCACAATTAACCATGCAGTGTATTTTAGTTTAAGATGTCAAGTTACGTAAGGAATAGTCAAGTTCACCACAGTTTAACTTTATCTCTTGTGTCATCATCCTTGTGTAATTGGTTAAGTTTGTAAGTTGTTCCAGATGTAGATGCACCAGCTGTTCTGGAAGAAAACAATGTTTACTTTTCCCTGTAGAGTTTCTGAGTTGATGATTGTATGTTGAAATTTCTCCATGTATCTGGTGTATGGGCAAAGTGTAAACATTGGTTGCATTTTATGTATTTCAGTCTATGTCAAATATTGTAAATGAAAAATCAAGAACAGTTTACTGTGTGCTTGTAAAAGATAACATATTTGTCAATACATAAACTGCCTTGCAGATTGATTTTCTGAAAGATTATCACAGAAGTAGAAAAGGAAAAGAAACTAATCAAATTGCTGTAACATATTCACTCTCAGTGCCTGTATAGGCCAATACTTAACTATTTTATCATTACATTCAGCTGTTTGTTATATCTTTACCACTCTCGGACACTCCATGGGCCAAGGCACACTTGGGGTCAATGTCATCACTCTGTGCCAGTCTGTGTATGTCAGTCTGTCTGTATATGTATGTCCATGTTTCATACAATTGTTGACTTGTTTTGATAACTGTATGGGAGCGAACAGTGATGTTGTCACTATTTTTTAAACAGTAAGATCAAATATCACTGCATGGCGGCGATTTTGTTACAATTTTCTCATGTAGAGACCTATAACTCAGACATAGTTCCACCAGTATCATTCAAAGTTGGTACAAGGACATTGAACTATTTCATACATATGCTCATCAATTTGTTTCACGTTCTGTAGCAGTATCATGTCAATTACTGAAGTTTCGTAATTAGGCTGATATGTCAAGAAATTCTGCATCAAATTTCATGAAACTTTGTACAGATGTTAAACTCACATTGCTTTGACATTGAAAAAGACATTTATCAGTGTCATTTTAATTAATTTGTAATTGCATATGTAATGAACTTTCCTAATTAGAGTGATATATCCACAACTACAACGTCAAATTTGATGAAACTTGATACAGATGTTGATCTCATAGACTAAAGTGTTGTACCGGGTAAATACTGCATCAAACTTTATGAAATATGGTACCGGTGATAATCTGTTAGTGTTAGGATAGTATGCAAAAATGTTTTGCAACATCCTGTTGATTAATTCCTAGTTGACTCATTTAATGACCTTTAGGATGGCGGCCTACATTGGTTTTATGTTTTCATCACCATGGAACTCATTCTTGGCCATTGAGCGCCATCTGTATCAAAGTATTTTTATCACAGACCTAATTAATGAAGAGGACTCTATCCTCTCTGAGGACTTGTAATCAAAGTACCCATTAACAACTGGGGACTGTGTCATCAATGATGACTTGTTGAAAATATATAGTGTGAGGGGTTTCCTTGTCATCTTTGATGAGAAATATTGCTTTGAAAAAACTGTGTTGGCAACATGCAGCTCCACCTTAAAAGTCTATTTCATATTTGTGACATGTCCCTATAGCAAATAAAATAAATTTCATACAAAGCATGGACTTTTGTAATATGTCTAGGTAAAAAGTTTGGTAGAATTTGAGATTAGCTGTGATACTAATTGGCAATATAAACTTAGGGGTGAGGGGTAAGTGTTGGTTTTATTTCATCAACACTAAAGAAGATATTGTATTTTACAACATGTCATATCAAAGAAGAATAAATACCTTTCTAATGATAACCCAAGTATTAGCCAGGTTATGTTAAAAAATAAGCTCAGTAGACGACTTACAAGAAGACAGGTTTAACAAAGAGTATGCGAGTTGGCAATACAGTGATCTTGTGGTACTCTTCAAAGTATGACTGTTACAGCTACAGCATTCCAATATTTTTTAGCTCCGCTGTCAGCGACGCAGAGCTTATCAATGACAAATAGATTGATTTTCTGTCATTGTCCGTCATCCGTCAACAAATTGCCTTCTCCTCTGAAACCGCATGTCAGATTGCTTTGAAATTTTATGTGCAGTTCACTTAGGGTGACCTCACTTAAGTTTGTTCAAATTGTGGTGAAATTTGCATATTTGTATTTTTGGGGCATTTTTTGCTGTTTTTGGTAAAAAAATCTTCTCTGAAACCGCTTGTCCGATTGCTTTGAAATTAGATATGCAGTTTCAGGGTTTTACATCACTTTTTATTTTGGAGAGTCCCTTGGACCCCTGGTGTTAGAAAATGGGGGGTCCTTCATCAATATATGGGGTCCCAATTTATTTTATGGTCAGAAAATTTCATTCTCAAAAAACTACTCGTCAGATAGCTTTGATTGACATATTCTTAGGGATGATCCAATGTCATATTCAAATTATGATGAAATCTTCAATTGTGTATTTTTGCAGCTATTTTAGCCACTTTTTTCTGGCCACTGAAATTAGCTATCAAAGATTTCCACCTTCTTCATCAACATGTGTCAAAAATAGTTATTCTCTACATAAACACAGCGGAGCTATATCCTCCGTTAGGTCGCTTGTTCTGTTTAAAGTTCATTTCAAGTTTCAAACATGTTCCTCTAGCATACAAAACAAATTTAATATAAACCATTGCCCTTCGTATTATGTCCTGGTAAATAATTGGCAGAATTGGAGAATAGTTTGATGATAATTTGCGACATAAAACTTTTGGGTGAGGGGTAAGTTTCAATCCTATTTCATAATTGCATGTTGCAATATGTCTATTTAAAGCAAAATAAATTGCCTTTCAAATCAGACCCAACAAGCCATGTTATGTTAAAAAATAAGCTCAGCAGATGACTTACAAGAAGACAAATTTGACAAAAATGCATGTGGGCCGCAAAATCGTGATTTTCCAGTACTCTTCAAAACATGACCGTAACAGCTATTGAGTCCCTATATTTATTCTGTTAAAATTCCATTTCATATTCTAGGGATCCCAAGGCTTCTATAAAATACAGGTTTGTTACCCTGGGGGGGGGGGAAGCACGTAGATGCCCCCCAGTGTGCGAAATTAACATCGGTCCAACGGTCCAAGACCGACAGATTTCTCGTCGGGCCGAAAGTTTTTAGCAACATGTCGGTCCACATGACCGACTGGAATTTGGAAAAAATGATGAAAATTTCTCCGTCAAGACCTGTAACAGATGCAGATGATGACTGACTTTGAATCATGTGATTCACACTTGAATGTCATGCACCTATCAATGCTTTCCACCGAGGGAGTGCGGGGAAACAGGGGATATTGATCGCACTTCGGGTCCTGGTAGTGAGGAATTCGATCTCTATGGTACGCTAGACCTGGGGGAGGGTCGGTTGACAATGCCCTAGCATGGTAATGTTTTGTTTTGCGACATTTTACAATTACGAATAGTCTACATCACTTCACTAGTTCCACACTCCAAACTGTTCGGAATTTTTATAATACAGCCCTCCATTTTATCAAACTGACTCCGTTTTTGTTGCTTTGATTTAATTGAAACGTTCAAAACGTAAACGGTTCATAGAGCAGTTTAACATGCTGCTGCAGCAAGATTTCATTGGAAAAATACGCATTGAGCGTATAGAAATTGCCGACACCATGAAAGGCACACATCGCCACTCGTGGAAATGAATGCATGATTTCTGAGCGATTGCTGGGTCTCATTTCCCTTTGAAAGCTTAAAGTTATTAAAATGACTCTGAAAAGTTTGACAGACACTCGATACTGCTGAAAACCATCGCGACATGATCAGTTAATGATACCGTAAAATCTTAAGATGCGTAATTTTTTGCGACATTTAGGCCAACAGTATACAGTGAGTTTGCATGCCTGTCGTAAAACGGTATACATCTAAACAATTTGAAGCCCTGCTCTAAGAATAATTTGAAGCCCTGCTCTCGGCCTCTAAGAGAATACACGACGGATCGTGCAACTCGACAAAACTGTTATGATAAGGCTGGCGCTTTGTTCTATAAAATGTACACTTGTTATCAAGTCGATATATCGTGGTAACAGTCGGCCTTGTGAACTTTGGTTGAAGACCAACGAGCAAGCAAGATGTTTTAGCGGTCCATAAACAAACGCAGCGAGACGTGAACTTGACTGTCGACTGCAGGTAGCACAATTGGGCAGTCGTGTAACATCTATAGTCCTTGTATCGGGCGTAGTTCAAAACCATTGAGGTAAAAAAATACCTCCATGTTCAAAACCAAATATGTTTAGTCGACAGCACTGTTCTCGTTGTAGGTTTTTGTCTTAATGTCAATTTATCTAATATGTATACCGTATACTATTTTGAATAAAAAGACTTGTATGAAAAAACAATCGAGAAAAAGTTATGATACTTGCCCTTTTAATTAAAAGTATAACTTTATCTATTTCTTCATGAATGCATCAGAGGCTACATTGAAGCATATTTATTCTTTGAAAAATGTTGAAAGTAATCCATACGCCATATCAAAATACATACTGAGTATTTTCTCTCTTCTGTTTTAAATTACAATAAAAAGACGTAGTGATCAATGTTTACATAAAAATTTTATTCATATACTCCCCTTACTCATGACTGTTTTCAGGGTACTAAGCTATTCACTCACTCTTCTACCACTCGCGTTAGCTAATTTCAGAAGTGATTTTCAGCTCGCCAACCATTTTCAAATCAAAATATCACATGCCCTGGTGTAGTGTGCAATTGTATACAGCAATGTAGAGAACACCATCCCCCATAGAAAATCGTGAGAGACAAACTTTCTCGCTTTCATCATCCACATGTAACCAGTGCATGAGCCTGTATTCCCCGACCCCTGGATGTTTGACATAATTTTATAGTCCAAGAGTAGGGGATTTGACATGGCTAGAAAAAAATGTCAAATTCTCCTGTTAGTCCCATAGTCCCTCCCCGTGGTGGAAAACATTGATAAATGCATGCGCATGACAGTGAGAAAGACGAGGGCTGTGATCTTTTTGAGATTGCAAATAATGTAGATGAATGATTCATGATCATTCACTTACACTATTCTGCAAGCTCTGTAAACAAAAGTCTTTTGGAGTGAATACTTGCTGACTATATTGATAAAAGGACATGGAAAATTGAAGATTACAACATTCAAAAGCATAGTATTGGTGGAGAGAGTGTTGACTTTAATGCCAATACAGGTCATGAACAACAGTTTCTGCATTTATTGAGGACCAGAAGTTTGTTGTAAGGACCTGAAGCTTTGGCTTGGTGCAGTCCCTTATGACCTGAAGCTATTTTCTCTTAATTTCGCACACTGATGCCCCCTCGGGTCAATGGTCTAATAGATTGTTAGTAATGGCTGCTGTATCAGCAATACAAGGAGGCATAGAAAATTTTCCAAATGCGTCTTATAGAAGAATATATAAAAAGTATATTTATAAAAATAGAGAGTCATCAACAGTTTATATTACTATAAGGAGAAAATGCCAATAGGACTACAGGGGCTTGTTTTCAATTCTTACTTTTTATAGCTGTGCATTAATAGTTCATTGCATATGAATAAAATGCTCATTCACTATGAATCAGTATACCCTTACCCATTTTTCGTGGTACATGCAAATCAAAAACCAGCCCAGATTGGTAGTGCATCCCAAAATATCCAATGTGAACATCTTTTTTCTTGGTCAGCTGATCCTAAAGAACAAAAAAATACCCATGTAGTAGGGATGTGGGGATGCACAGTGGGCCCCTCCAGCCCAGGGACTATTATAATTATATGTATTGCGCATGCGCGGAAGCCTCGAGGTTTAGTCTGAGGCGATCACCGCCATCTTGGTTTGTCATTGGTAAAGTTATTTCTGTTTGGTTGTTTCGAGAATTAAAGGGATAGTCCACCCAAATATCAACCTGCCTTTAAAAGTTGAAGAGGATTATTTTTGTAACATTTATGATGAAAAGATGAAAAATGTGCTTTTTATTCTCCTAGAAATTAATGTTTTATTAACTGATGTGTATGACGCCATTTTAGCGATATGGAAGCGCCACCTATCGGAATTCCTCAGAGAGGCTTGACATTTGATGACGTAAAGTTTTTGTGTTTGGTTGAGGAAGTTAGGGGGTATCGCTAGGGGGTCTGATCTACCGTACGTTTGTATTGAGCTGCTGCCCTATGGATACACTTTGCCTCCAACCTTATAACTTTGAACCGGAATTCAGCGATACTGAACTCCAGGATTTCGAACTTGGTGTTTCTGACAAATACACGGACACATCGATAAATTCAGAAGTAAAAAAAGGGCACATGGCTCCACCAGTTACCGAAGGAAGCTGTACAAGCATGGCTCTTTTGGTAGCTCCATTATAAGTAACAACGTTACAGGAGGCCATGTTTGGAGCTGAACCACGTTCCCCCCACCGTGGCTGAACACATCTTCGATATCGCCAGGTGACAAAACGAACTCAACTTAGCCAAAATGATTGTATATTTGGGCAAAACATTTTGATCAGCATTGCAAGCTAGCTGTTATCACTTGAAAAAAAATGATGTTGGATTTCAAATGCCCGAAGAGAACTGTATGACGACATTGCTCCGCCTATTTAGCCATTACAACGCTGGTTTTAAAATACGGATAACTCTTTTTATGACAAAGAATGGTTATCGAAAATTGCCAATTCAAAGTGCTAGTTTTTCAGTTACATATAGAAAAAGAATGAACGAATGACGAGATAATTCCAAGCACCGTTCCCCATTGGAGAGGGAGGAGAGACAAAGCGGACGACCGGAAACGACTCATCTGTCCGACTCTAAATGGAGTGTCCCTCATCTAACAAACAATAGTTATACATACACACTTTCATGTTCTCTGGGGCACTAAATTAAACTTCAAACACACTTTCATGTTCTAGGGGCACTAAATGAAATTTCAATTTATCCTTTCAAAGTACAGTCATAAAACACACTGAAATTTTCCCGTTCTCACAACTCACATTGAACTTTAAACGTAAGTTATTGGTAATTAGAAACTGCCACGGAGGTAGGAAGAGATCGCGAATCCGAGTAGCCGCTTTCTGCTGTCAATTTGGTGCAGTCTTGGAAAAAATAATTGAGAATGGTCAAAATCTGAAAGCCACGACCTCATGACCAGTTATTTGGAAAATTTTTCGGAAAAATTCAACACTTTACAGCAACGTCCAGGCGACAGGTCTTGGAGAGTAACCGAAAAAATCACAAGTGTGAAAGTCAACCCTGACTTCGCCACCGGTCGTGGACAAAAAGTCAGAAAAAATTCAACACTCTACATTCATGAACTGGCGACCGGTCATGAAAAAACAAAAAGATAAAAAGTAAAACAACTGAAAGCCTTGACCTGGCGACCTGTCGTGGAGAAAAATTACTGACAAACATCTAAATCTGAAAATCACGACCTCACAACCGGTCTTGGAGAAAAAATGTAAAAAAAATCAATGGCTCTTTACAGCCACAACCTGGCGACAGATCGTGGAGAGAAAATAAAAAAAAAACAGTCATAAACTTGAAAGCCACTTCTTCACGGTCAAGGAGAAAAATTACTGAAAAAAGTCTAAAACCTGAAAGCCACGACCTCGCAGTCGGTCTTGGAGAAAAATGTCAGCAAAAATTCAACACTAAAAAGTTATAGCTACGACCTCGCAACCGGTCGTAGAGAAAAATTACAGAAAAAAGGAATGAAATAAACTACCTTCGACAGATCGGGAGCGGGAAGATGGTGAAATTAAAAAGTCATGTACTATTATATAGCAGTATGGAGAGAAAGCAGCCCTGAGAAAAAAAATCTGAATCACGGTTACTCTACACTACAAGAGTAACGGTGTCTGAATAGCCTGACTGAGAAACGTAAAATATTTTCGATCACACATATTGAGTATCTGATTCCATTTTTCCACTCTGGAACTTAGAGTTTTCAGGCTTTAGCTCCATGATGTTATTATAAGTGCTGCTGAGCTTGAGTGGCGTGTTTGAATTACGATATGATGTACTCTGAATCTTTGGCGCGGCGTAATTACGTGGACATTTCTAGAAACCTTACAACAGAGAGCCTCGTTTTCACTACAATCCAATATGGTCGTCGACCGGTCTTGTAGCGTGCTTATATAAAACGTTGGTTCATTTGGACCATTTTATGAAATCCATGTGATTAGTTATTTCGGGAAAATCCCTTGTAATTCTGCACTAGCAACAGAGTAACGAACTTCACTTACTGCTTCTTGTTTTTATTAACAATTTAGAGGCAAAGTGCTCATTATTTTTTTCTACGACACAAAAGTATGGCTTGCTGCCGTGGTATCGTAAAAAAATTCAACTCACAGCACGGATGCCCGATAATAAAGTTTACTTTGACGTGCCTATTTTTTCTAAATGGAAGAAAAGAAATTTTGTCTGAAATTTTTCAGACATCAATGAAAGTTGTCATCTACGTATCTTCTTCTTCTTTCTCGAACTCTTTTGCACCAATTCTTGGTTCCAGATAACGCTCAACATACGGATCGTTTCCGGTGACGTGACGCGCGGGTGCTAGTTGCGTTGATGAAGTTAAACATTCCTGAGCAAAAATAAAACTTTCTGAGTTCAATTGATCACGCAAACTTTATTATGTTTTAAATACCAATGCAATGTCATCAAAATAACAAGAATAATAAGACTAGTAAGCTATTTGTAGGAAAGATGATCCCAAAAAACTCTCTTGCGGTTCAGAAAAATCATAAATATTTAAACCATTGAGAAACCCTACGAGTGACGCCTCTTAATATTATTTTTGCTGATTCTTTTGAAAACATCAATTCAAGAGACTACAACTCTGTCCTGCAACTTTTGATTTTACTGGGTAAATGGAGTATCCATAAATATTGGATATTTCAGGCAAACACACCAATCGAAGTTATATTAAAGAATGAATTTACCTTAAGATACAACTTAGAGAAGAAAATATATTATAGAGCAAATATAATGGAAATATTTGAGAAAGTTAATAATTTGATTTGAAAGTCTATATTTTTCTTCCAATTTTTCTCGTAATGATTTCCTTTTATTCTGTATTTCTTTCATATATATAACATAAGACATTTTAATAAAAGATAAAAAAAAAATATTTAAACCATTAACCTCTTTTTTTTATGGAAAGTCTCTCCCATAATCGCCCTTGATGCCCTCCTTTTCACCAGTGCATTTGCTTTCCGGTGTAATTTTGTGGTACAGCATCATCTTGAAGTCTTTTCCTAATCCCAATTTGATTAGGGATTGTCAAACTGCTGATAAAGTCCTTCTCTTTGAAACGGCATTCGCATACGTAAAAACATGCACTGTGCTTATAATTTTGAAAATTTATGTCAGTGCCAATCTTTACCAGCAACAATTTCTAGAGGCGGTGTTTTTACTTCTGTTTCGAATCATGCTGAATGCCTCATCGAAATTTCACTCACGATTATTGGTACATCCGTAACACTTACAGGCAGGCATAAGCTGTTAATGAGACACCCTAGATCAGACCCCCCAGGCCAATGCATCAAAACACGAAAACTTTACGTCATCATCCGGGCATTTCTCCCGGCATGCTTTGCGAGGAAGTAGACAATATGGTCACGCACAGTCAGCTATAAAGGTCTCCATATTGACTGATTTTGATACTTATTTTTATAGATAACTTCAACAAATCGCTGTTTCTGTGCAAAAAGTAATGATAAATGCTTTTATAACATAAATATAAACGTGTATAAAGCTGATTATATTTTGGGGTGGACTATTCCTTTAACATTATTACTTCAGCCAGTGTTGAGTCTTGTAGTGTATTTCTGGAAGTATTCCAAGGAGGTATATCGATTTTAATCATTTTACATCAATGCTAATGTTTTAATACAACGATAGTTGTGTGACAACGGACGATGGTTGTGTTTGACGCAGTGTGGGCCTGCCGGTGTGTCCATGTCATATACTAACATGACCAGATTGGGAAATGGCGATCGCTCAAATTGAGTCTTCATTATTGAATAATGCCTTGTGCACTCTCAGCATTTGTGAAATCAGCATGGGCAACTCGCGATATCTATATCAAATGGTTCTGTGTTTCATGGTCAAAAGAACCTAATCATCAAGTCCATTAACTAATTAATTTTTTCATACATTGTTTTATCCATGTCTAGGTTATGGGATATCAGTACACAGACTGAACAAATGAAATTGGAATTTGATTCCAGTAACCTAAGTCTGGATTTCAGCAGTGATGGTACTATTCTAGTGGTTACTCATGGCAATGCTATCTCCTTCTACAACAGTGAAAAGTAAGCACATGTAAAGAATGATATTGGCAATTCTCATCACTTTGTATCACCCTACATCCACCATTCTCATGACCATTGCAAGACCATATATCCACCATTCTCATGACCATTGCAAGACCATATATCCACCATTCTCATGACCATTGCAAGACCATACATCCACCATTCTCATGACCATTGCAAGACCATACATCCACCATTCTCATGACCATTGCAAGACCATACATCCACCATTCTCATGACCATTGCAAGACCATACATCCACCATTCTCATGACCATTGCAAGACTCTACATCCACCATTCTCATGACCATTGCAAGACCATACATCCACCATTCTCATGACCATTGCAAGACCATACATCCACCATTCTCATGACCATTGCAAAACCATATATCCACCATTCTCATGACCATTGCAAGACCATATATCCACCATTCTCATGACCATTGCAAGACTCTACATCCACCATTCTCATGACCATTGCAAGACCATACATCCACCATTCTCATGACCATTGCAAAACCATATATCCACCATTCTCATGACCATTGCAAAACCATATATCCACCATTCTCATGACCATTGCAAGGGCATATATCTACCATTCTCATGACCATTGCAAGACCATACATCCACCATTCTCATGACCATTGCAAAACCATATATCCACCATTCTCATGACCATTGCAAGACCATATATCCACCATTCTCATGACCATTGCAAGACTCTACATCCACCATTCTCATGACCATTGCAAGACTCTACATCCACCATTCTCATGACCATTGCAAAACCATATATCCACCATTCTCATGACCATTGCAAGACCATATATCCACCATTCTCATGACCATTGCAAGACCATACATCCACCATTCTCATGACCATTGCAAGGGCATATATCTACCATTCTCATGACCATTGCAAGACCATATATCCACCATTCTCATGACCATTGCAAAACCATATATCCACCATTCTCATGACCATTGCAAGACCATATATCCACCATTCTCATGACCATTGCAAGATTCTACATCCACCATTCTCATGACCATTGCAAAACCATATATCCACCATTCTCATGACCATTGCAAGACCATATATCCACCATTCTCATGACCATTACAAGACCATATATCCACCATTCTCATGACCATTGGATGACCCTACATCCACCATTCTTATGACCTGTGCAAGTCCCTTCATCCACCATTCTCCTGAGCATTGCATTACCCTACATCCTAATAATTTTCATTAGTTTGATTCCACAACTATTTGACCGAACACCTGGAAACAGCCATCAATGTTCAGTTATTACTGAACTTTATCATATACCTGTGCCCATATCGCCTCATCCTTGTTACGTTTACCGTAAAATATCAGTTGTGTAGTATTTCAAGGTAAACGTCGGGATATGTACGATAAACGTCATCGATTTTGGAATGTTCCCGGACTTCATTTGCAATTTGCTGGTAAACCAATGTAAACAAACAAAATGGCTGCAGGCCTCTGCCTGCAAAGCGATATCGCCGACGTAAAAATTTGAAGGGCTTTGAGGAACACAGATATTTCGGGTTGGTTAATATGGAAATGACATGTTGAGTCTTGTTATGTTTTCCCATGGTTTTTTAGTCACCACGGACACTGTCCGGGGGGACTTAAGGGTTTGGTCATGTCCGTGCGTCTGTCCGTCTGTGCGTGCATCCGTCCGTTCATGCAGATATCTCAGAGACGCCTGGAGCAATTTTGTTCAAACTTGGTACAAGGATTATGACTTATGCCATACATATGCACATCGATTTGTTTTACGATCTGATCCAATATGGCCGTCTAGCGGCCATTTTGTTTCATGTATTTGATGTCGGTGCGTATGTTCACGCAAATTTCTCAGTGATGCTTGGAGTGATTCCATTCAAATTTGATACATAGATTACCCTATTTGTTATACATATGCACATTGATTTTTGTTTTGATCCAGTCTAAAATGGCTGCGTGGCGGCCATTTTGTTTCCTATATTTGACGACTATGCGTTCGTTCGTAAATTTCTCAGCGATTACGGGCGCGATTGCATTGAAAGTTGGTACATATAGTAATCCCTATGTCATATATATGCACGCCGATTTTTGTAATGAGTTGATCAAAAATGGATGTGTGACGGCTGTTTTCTTTCCTGTATTTGATGTCCATCCACAGGGTTGCCAGGTATGATCCACAGGGGTTCCAGGTTGGTATTAATATTAATGCTGTGTCCCTGCATAGGGGCTCATGAATGCAGATATCTGAGATATGCCTGTGCCAATTCTTTTTAAACTTGGTACAAGGATACTGCACTATAGCATACATATGCAGGTCCATTTATATTGGTGTGGCATGCATAATTAGTGCTAATTTGATTAATTCAGGATTAGAGGGCTGTTTCTGGTACAACTGTGCCAAATTTGATGAAACTTTGTGCAGATGTTTTTCACACAGAGTTCTAATATCAGTCAATGACATATGTCAGTATTGCATCAATTAATTGCTAATTTGCATATTTGATGAATTTTTGCAATGAGGGTGATGTCTAGAATATACTGCAAGGGATTTAATGAAACAAGTGTACACATCTTTAGCACATAGCCCTACAATAGCGTACAAAGACACTTAGCAGTATCATGTTAATTAATGGCTAATTTGCATATTTCGTTCCTTTTCCTAATTAGTGGGCTATCTCCAGAAATACTGTTTTAAATTTTACGAAATGTGATGCAGATGTTGATCTATCAGTATTATAATACTATATGAACACATTAAGGAGTATCATGTCAATTAATTGCTAATTTGCATATTTAATGAACTTTCATAATTATTGTCATATGTCTAGTAATGCTGCGTCAAATTTAATGAAACATTGTACATATTTTTCCCTTCTAGTAGTCAAATGGCGTGCGGAGATATGTAGCAGTTTCTTATCAAATAATTGCTTATTTGCATATTTAATGAATTTTGGTAATTAGGCTGATATGTCAAGAAAGAGTTCAACAAATTTCATGAAACTTGGTACAGATGTTGAGCTCAAATTGCTTTAACATTGAAAAAGACATTTATCAGTGTCAAGTTAATTAATTTGTAATTGCATATGTAATTAACTTTTCTAATTAGAGTGATATATCCACAAATACTGCGTGAAATATGATGAAACTTGGTACAGATTTTGATCTCATAGTTTTGTAAGTACAAATCAATGACACTTAGTGTCATATATATATATATATATAAATTAATTAGTAGTTTGCATTTACATAATGGATTTTTGTTTTTCGACTGCAGAACAAGCAAATGTCACCACAGACACTGTCCCGAAAAGTCTTGCCGGTGATAACAATGACATAGCTATTCTAGATCGATTGTTCATTGCAATGGACTCTGATACATTCGTCTCAACGTTCTGTGATAATATCTTGAAAGTATACGAATATGATAAAAGGGAAATCACCGAATTCTTACAAGGACTCTCACCAGTTGGTCAGTCACTGAAGGATAATCTGCTGTTTATTAGGCTTAAAATCTACGAGCAGTTTCAAGCTTTATTCCCTGAATATCATAAGTATGTGATGTTCAATAGGCGAAAAGTTGACCTTATATCTGACGATATTTACTTGATAGGTTACTCGCTTGCCAACAAAAGGCTTGACAAACGACTTACTAAAGTCATGAAACTCATTGGTGTTGCCGCAGAGACATCTCATGAAGATTCTATTTGTCACAATGATTCCGCAGACTTAACTGAAACTTGTATTGTTTTACGTGATACAGTAACTCATTTGTCCACTGCTGTGTGTAACCTCACAGACGAAATTAATTTACTTCGTCAAAAAGTCGCTTTGCTGGAAATGCGTCTTTCAAGAAATGATCATGATGCTCAACAATTACAACAGCAACACCACCACCGTAACACAAACCGACGGGATGATGTAATCAAGAATGTAGCTACCCAAACAGATGGCATTCATGTAATTGATATAACATCTCCAGCTACAGGTGATACTTATGCAAAACGTGTGCTGTCGTCCTCTACTGACACACAAGCGGAGTTACATGTAGGGAGCAGTCGTCAGCTTGTTGAGGCGGAAACCGATTCCCAACATCACAGACAACCAAGTTGTCCATCAAATATGCCACTCACTGATAACACTCAGATTGTACGCAGTCCTCCTGATACTAGTCGGGGTGAGGAGCAACACTATGATTTTCAGCTACAGAGACATCAGAGATGTCAGGTGCGACGTGGAGTTAACCTTAGGGCAACTCAGCGAGCAGAAGTTACGGGTTCCGGCTCGCGTAGTTTTGGCATTTCTGCGGCCAAAACAATTGAGCGTGCCGGTAACCGCAATCAAGTTTGTGCAATCTACATCGGTAGTCTTGATGCACAAACGTCTACTGATAATATCAGAAACCACCTCTGTAAGATTGGCGTGTCGCATGTCACCGACGTAATTAAACTGAACTGTCGAATTTATGGCCAGTCTTCGTTTTGTGTTTGTGTGGACTCTACCGACGATGAAGACACAGTTTTCAAGACACAGAATTGGCCCAGTGGCACTCGTATTCATCCTTACAGACAGAGAACACAACGTATGTATCGAGACAATCGTGCAACAAGAAGTTATAATCATCGAGTACAACTGCATGCGCGAGATAATCGTGCCTACTCGCAACGATTTAATCATTTTGATCACCAACATTCGGATTTTAACAGAGGAACTGTTTTCTAATTTGTTGTTTTGTCTAGTTTAATGTTGTCATGTGCGCTCTGTTATGATTTATTGTTTTTGGTTGTATCGTGTTTTAAATCATGTTTGGTATTATCAAAGATTTTAGAGTTTGGTCCTTTAATTGTAAGGGCTTGAAATCCTCCTTTGATTCAGTTGATACTGTTTTCAATGACCACAACTGCGATATTTTATTCCTTTGTGAACATTGGCTTACAGCCCAGGAATTGTCTTCTTTTAATACTCAGCTTATTGACAAGAAAAGATGGGTAAACATGAAGTCAAGCATTGATCCTACCGAATCTACGATCGGGCGTCCTTATGGTGGCGTTGGTTTCATCGCAAAGAAAATCCCAGGTGTATCTTATAGAGCACTGTCTGTCGATTCCGATAGAATTTCTGGTGTACAAATTATTTCAAATGGTAAAATTTTATTAACGATTTTTGGGGTTTATCTGCCATACTTTAGTGGTCGCTCTGATCAAATCGACCTCCTGAGTGAAACACTAAATATTTTACAGTCATCCATCGATACTATGGATACATCTCCTGTCATGATTGTGGGGGATATGAATGCTTCACTTCCTATTGGTAATCAGCTTGGTAAATATTGGTACTGTCGACATCCATTTACTAAACATAGTTATATTTTGTATGATTTCTTATGTAGCAATGAATTTCAAGTTGCTAATTTCAATTATCCACAAACTGCTATGTATACCTTTTTTAATGACAATGCGAGGTCATATATTGACCATGTTTTTTGCTCTAGTTCAGCTTTGAATATCATTTCTGACTGTAAAATTATGTCCGACTTTCCTTTAAATGTAAGTGATCATTTCCCTTTGTGTACAACTCTTAATTTTTCCTTTGGATCACCTCATGTTGGTAGTACAGATACAAATTGTGTATATGCACCAAAATTTTCAGTTATCAATTGGTCAGATGAGAGACTCCGCTCTGCTTACAGTAATTATGTAACTGATGCAGCAACGACACTAAAAACTGTGAACCTTGATGATGTTACCAACAGGGATAATGCCCATGATATTGTTGATTCTATGTGCAAAGAGATTGTTGATATCATACATAATTCATGTGTTACAAAGGGCATTACAAGAAAAATAATTGGTGGAATAATGATTGTCTTATATCACGTAATAGGCAACGTTTTTGGTTTAATATCTGGAAATCCTGCGATAGGCCTCGTACAGGCCACATTTACATGTGCTATAAAGCAGCCAAAAAGGCATATCGTAACGCTTGCACTACAGCTATGAACAGTACGTTGAACCGTACACCTGGTATGCTTAATTCACTTTATTCTTGTCGTTCCCTACGTAAATTTTGGAATTGTATCCGTCAGCTGAAACATGATGGTTCTTTAAATGATGTTGATAAGTGTATTGATATAATGAAATTTTATGATCACTTTACCTGCAAATTTAGCAGGCCTAACTATATCAGTGATGTAATTTCTTCTGCTACGGAAAAGGTTTCTGAAAAATGTAATGATCTTTCGAATGTTACTTTTCCCGATTTTGTTATGTCAGAGACTATGCTGGTGAGATATATTCAGAAACTCAGGAGTGGTTGTGCACCAGGGGCTGATGGTGTCATGTCTGAACACTTAAAATATGCAATTAACTCAAAGATTATTTATCATCTAAGTGCGATGTTTTCAATATGCTTTAGGTTTGGTATTGTTCCTACGTCTTTTTTGAAAGGCGTACTTATTCCATTATTGAAGAAACCTACACTAGATCCTGCTGTACCAAACCATTATAGGCCATTAACATTGTCAAATACCTTTTCTAAGATTCTTGAACTGTATATTCTTGATGTATCTGGGAATCACAAATTTAGTGATCTACAATTTGGGTTTATACCCGGCAGAGGAACCACTACTGCTGCTGCACTTGCAAATGATGTCATTTTATACTGTACTAAACGAGGTTCACCTGTTTATACCTGTTCGCTTGATGCTGAAGGTGCATTTGATGCCGTACCTCATGACATTTTGTTTTGTAAAGCGATAGATGTGATTCCTGATCACTGTTGGTTGATGTTGGTGTACTGGTACAGGCATCTTAATGTACAAATTAAATGGGGTTCTAGATTGAGCGAATCAATTACGGTATCTGTAGGCACTCGACAAGGGGGGTTATCATCACCCTTTCTTTTTAATTTGTTCTATCAAGGTCTTGTTGATGAACTCACGGCGTGTGTTGGTGGCATCAATATCAGTAATGTTTCTTTTAATGTCTTTTGTTACGCTGATGACATAATGTTAGCTAGTCTAACCAGCACAGGTCTTCAAAATATGATTAATACTGCTCAGAGATATATTACAGAACATGGTTTAAGCTTTAATCCAAAGAAAACAGATTGCGTTATTTTTGGCGGTGTGTAGTCTTACTCCTGGTCCATTTTGGTCTCTGGATGGAGTAAGACTTGCTGAATGTGAAAGTGTGAATTATCTAGGTGTTACATTGTCATCTCTTAATACCAATGTACATATTTTGAATAGAATTAATGCTTGCAGAAAGGCATTTTATGGTTTTCAAGGTGCCGGCTTCCATAATGGTAATAGTAAATATGATATGCTTGCCTATGTATGGAATGCTGCCATTAGGCCAGTTCTGACGTACGGTATTAACTGTGTACATGTTTCCAAATCTTCTCTGAGTGAGGTTGAAAAGACTCAAGCTAAGTTGCTCAAAGCTGGTTTTGGTATTCACAAATTTTGTAGAAGCACTCAGTTCCTAAAAGCGCTCAATGTCATGACTATTGAAAAATCATTAGAGATAAGTTCTCTCGAACTACTGAAATCAATCTTCGCTGACAATTCACGTGCTCGTTGTTTTTATTTGCATCTTTTGAACATGAATTTTCGTGGTAATCTGAACGGTCACACGGATTTACTCTCACATGTTAATAAGATCTGTGCAAAACATAATGTTTCTTTCTTTCGTTACATCTTCGTAAACATTATTCAAATTCTGTATTAAAAAGTATGAAGACTTTTCCTACTCCGGATGGATTAACGGACAGTATACGTCGTCTTTTATTGACAAGAGGTGTACATAATAGGCACATTCTTAACATGTTGCTGATGCCGTTTTAGCTCTGTTCTGCGTTGTTTTGTTGTATTGTATCTTGTTATTTTTGGTATATTATGTATTTTTTCTCTTCTTTTTGAAGGCTAAATAAATAAATAATAATAAATAATGATAATAATAATGTCCAAAGTACTGCATCAAACTGTATGAAATATGGTACCGGTGATAATCTGTCAGTGTTAGGATAGGATGCAAACATGTTTGGCAGCATCCTGTCAATTAACTACTAATTGGTTCCAAGACAAGAAATTTGACCTTTTTAATCTAACAATTCTCTAACGGTTAAAAAGCTCAGAACCCCCGTAAAGTATACATTTTCTGAAAGCCTAGATATAGGGGAACATTTTGGTAACCACAGTGTCACCATTGTTTACATAACTATCACGTGACAAGGTAATTTGCATAACCTTTCAAAAATCGGTTTTCCCTATGTTTTGTCTCAATACTTCAAAATATCTGACTCAAACTTGCTGGAATGCAAGCTGTCACAACACTCTTCCAAAGTGTGTCTCAGATTTTTTATATCTTACTTTTTTTGGAGCACAATTTTAAAGAAATCAACTACGGTTAAATTCACTTCTCTGGAAGTTTTTCTGGCATAAAAACAGTTTAAGAAGGTTTAAAAAAATTCTGAGACACACTTTTGAAGACCTTCACGACAACTTGCACTCACACAAATTCAGCAACATATCTCAAAGCATTGAAACAAAACATACGGAAAACCGATTTTTGAAAGGTTATGCAAATTACCTGTCACGTGATAGTTATGTAAACAATGGTGACACTATGGTTACAAAAGTGTTCCCCTATATCTAGGCTACCCGAAAATATACAATTTACGGGGGTTCTGAGCTTATTAAACACTAGAGAATTGTTAGTTTAAAATGGTCAATTTCTTGTCTTGGAACCTTAACTACTAATTGATTCATTTTAATGACCTTTTGTAATTAGTATGGCAGCTTACAGTAGTTCTCTCAGAGGACTTGTAATTAACCCTTTTCCTGCCAGACAGTATCAATTTCCCATCAGCCAAGTCAGTAAAAAGCGGTTTTGAACCAAAACACGACGTATTTTCACCCACTTGGCTTGGTCTGTTATAGTATCTTTAGTCCAAAAAAATCAAGTTAACAGTATTTATGTTTTCAATAGCCTTCAAATGTACAGTATTATGTTAAAATACACCATGTAGAATATGTTGTGTTTCATTAATTTTAACCATCTTGACCTGGTGGTGAAATATGGACTTGGCAGGAAAAGGGTTGAAGTACCCATTAACAAGTGGGGACTGTGTCATTGTCAATGACTTGTCTGTTAAAGTTCTGTTATTTTTTAGACAAACTGTATCAAACATTCTGCCATTTGCATGGCATGGTCTACCTCCGAACAGGTAGCGAGCACGTGGCGTGACAATGATGTCACACGCGTGACACCTGTTGACATGGCAACTCTCAGTGTAAACAAACAAAATGGCGGTTCCTCTCTGTGCTGTACAACGATCAAGCCACTCAAAATCAGGAGAGATTTAAAGTAAAGGACAGTTTTTGATCAGTTGCAATTGTTATAGCATATTGTTCCTTCTGTACGATGATTTTGAATCCCAGTGTCTTTCTTCTTGAGGGTCATTGAGATATGGAGGACTTGCAGCGATGTCTTGTGTGATGTTGACTTTGTGGTAAGCTCATAGTTTATGAATGAAACCTGTTCACACAAATATTTCTATATTTATATGCAAGGCGCAATAAAGTAAAGCCTCAAAATTTAAGGTTTTTCATAAGTATTAGTAAGATTCTGGGCATAGGTATGTAATAAATAGGTTATTACCCAATATTACCTGTTCCTTGCATCATATCAGCATTTGTGTCATTTGTGCTGCGTCAGTCTCGTGTCTGATGTTGATACAACACAGGAACATGCAATATTGGGTATTACATCATACTTATATATTGATGTCCCAAATACAGTGATCTGATTGGTCGAGACGTGAAAAGAACCATGATATATTGCAGTGTTCGCGCTAGGATTTTTTTCAAATTAGCCACGGTCTGCTGGTGTGGCTAATTGATGCAAAAAACCATTAGCCACAGCAAAAATTGATTAGCCAAGCAAATATTTTACTCAAAACACAAAGATGTGCAACTGATGTGACTCTCTTATTCAAAGTAAACAATTTTGGACGTCACTGGAACATTTCTAAACACACTTCAAGGTGTATAGGTTCCCAATCCAAGGATGAGCAAATCATTTTTGAGTCACTAACTCTCTAATCCCCAGGCTAGAAGGCAAAAAAATTGCTAGCCCAGCATGTTTCAACTGGCCTGCCTGTGGCTTGTGGTTTCACTGCCTGCTCTCCAGCTGCAAAATGTGACGGAAAAATTGCATTTGACATGAAGATTTTTCCTAAATTAACATAACTTGTGTACCAAAAACTATAGCAAGATACCACATACTTTTTTCTCCTTGTCTTTGATGATACAAATCAGTTATTTTATTAGCGTAGAGCATGACCGTTTATACATGATATGACTATACTATACTTTTGTGCTTTCCTACAACCTCGGGAGCTCCATGTGAATATCTCTGTGAACACAATAACCCTATGCATTGGAAGTATTCTGCTCCTTGGTACCCATATAATAATTGCGGAAATAAATGAAATTACAACAACAGCAACGAAAACAAAACCCACACAAAATAGCATTGCATGCGATCGCAGTGTCCAATGGCGGTTGACTACTACATGCATGTGTTGTATTAAAAAGCATGGACGGTCATGATGCAGGGATAGATACTTATTTTTTTATCCACTTGTCCTTCGGGCAAGTTGGGGGTTAAATTTACTTGTCTGAATGGAAAAAAACACTTGCATGTAGAAGTTACGTGGTTTGAAAAAAGTGAAAACATTGATTTTTCATTTCACACTGTATCATTAATATTCTTGAAAATATTTCTAAGAAAGTAAACATACAAGCATATAAAATGTTAGGGCTTAATGTACAAATAATAACAGCCATTTCCACTGTACCTCCAAGGTATTTTTTCAGTTTTAACTGAACTATATTATAGAAAGAAAAAAATCTTTACTAGTTATAAAGGAATGCTTTGAAGCTTCTGAAAAATAATGTACTTCTTTGTCATGTTTTTACTGTGCTTATATCATCCCTCACCACTATGAAGTTTTGATTACCACTGCGCTAAACCAGTCTCCCTTGTTTTTCTAATGACCTAGGTGGTCTTTTTAATGCTCATGCGCAGACTCAGTGGAGCTTCAACCAACAACTTAAAGTGTCCGTGTTTACCGTGTATTTGAAAGCTGAATTTCCTGATGTAAAATTCGCTCCAATTGCTTCTTGACAATTGTTTTGCTGCAGGCAATGCGGTTCTACATGTTGTTTGTCTCCCGATCGACTTTACTAAGTACTCTCCTCAGCTGTCTCCTACATTATGCTAGCCCATCGGGCTAGTAGAGGTACCAAAAATTACTTGCCCAGTTAGTAGAGGTACCAAAAATCACTCGCCCGGCAGTAAAAACTGCTAACCTGTGAGCTCGTTGTAGTGGATTTGCTCACCCCTATACAATGTATTCTATTCTGGTGAACGGAGTATCCGGGTCGGTTCCAACACCCGGAAGTAATAGTGTAGAGGTAATCGTAGTTGGGTGATTGATCCAACGATGTGTCCAAACAATTTTGGGGGCAAAAAATTCAATTCGCAAGCGTGGCTAATGACTTTCAAAAAATTTCGCCAAATGAGAGTTTTATTCGCATTTTGCGAGTGTGGCGAGCGCTAGCGTGAACACTGTATATTGGCAATATACCACGACTGGCATACATTAGGGAAAGACTGCATTAACTTGCATGGTACCTGAAACCCAAGTCTTTGCCTGACCAACTCGGGTGACAAACAGAAGACTTTTAATCCCCCAAGGTGTGAATTATCCATTGTTATGTTTATCTTATCCAAGGTGCCATTGTAGGAAAGGCAGGTCTGTGAAATTGATACTTTGATAACTAAGTAGGGAAGTAGGGTATTCCTAAGTTAATGGAGCTTTCCCGTAATGTATGCGCAAGCTCTTAACTTGAGCAAAAATCTGTTTTTGATGTTCCACGCCAGAATTTCAATATATAGTGTTATGATATAATAGCAATAAATCACAACCAGCGACGGTATACCACTCGATTTTGACCAGTTCACTTCATATATGCACTCACTATCGCTCATGCACATATGTCGTGCACGGGTCAAAATCTCGTGGTATACCGTCGCTGGGTGTGCTTTATTGCTTAAATAACCTCTAAGAATCACTTCCAAAACTTCTTTTCAAACAAAAAGTTACATGTACTTACAAGAAATGTGGACTTTGATTGCTTTACACCACCACCTAGTGTACAAAGACACCAAGCACTGTCATGGGAATTAATTGCTAATTTGCATATTTAATGAACTTTTCTAATTAGTGAGCTATCTCCAAAACCATTGCATCAAATTCGATGAAACATGGTGCAGATGTTGATCTCTCAGGACTGTAATACTGTGTGAAGACATTAAGTATCATGTCAATTAATTGCTTATATTTGCATATTTGATGAACTTTCATAATTAGTATATATCTAGAAATGCTGCATCAAATTTGATGAAACGTGGCACAGATGTTGATCTTTTGGTGATGTAGTGGTGTGCAAAGATATGTAGTAGTATCGTGTAAATTAACTACTGATTTGCATATTTAATGAATTCTCGTAATTAGGCTGATATGTCAAGAAAGGTTTCATCTAATTTCATGAAACTCGGTACAGATGTTAAGCTCACATTGCTTTAACATTGGAATGAAGACATTTATCAGTGTCGTTCAAATTAATTGCTAATTTGCATATTTCATGAACTTTCCTAATTATTGTCATATGTCCAGAAATACTGCATCAAATTTAATGAAACTTGGTACAGATGTTGGTCTCTCAGTAAAGTAATACTGTGCAAAGACATCAAGTAGTATCATGTCAATTGATTGTCAGTTTGCATATTTGATGAACTTTTATAATTAGTGTGATCTGTCTAGAAATGCTGCATCAAATTTGATGAAACGTGGTACAGATGTTGATCTTCCAGTAGTGTTATGGCATGCAAATATAAGTAGCAGTATCATGTCAGTTAACTGCTGTTTGCATATTTAATGAATTTTTGTAATTTGGCTGATGTGGCAAGAAACTTTTGATCAAATTTCATAAAAGTTGGTACAGATGTTGAGCTCACATCGCTTTAACATTGAATAGAGACACTATGCAGTGTCATGTCAATTAATTTTTAATGTACATATTAAATGAACTTTCCTAATAAGAGTGATTTGTCCATAAACACATCATCAAATTTGATTAAACTTTGTTCAGCTGTAGATCTAACAGTGCTGTGATACAATTCATTGATACTTAGTGGTATCGCTTATGAAATATAGTACACATGATAATCTGTCAGTGTTATAATAGAATGCAAAAATGTTTGGCAGCATCCTGTTGATTAATTACTAATTGACTTATTTAATGACCTTTTGTAATTATGATTGTGGCCCACATTGGTTTTATATTTTACCACCATGCAACTCATCTTTAATCACTGACCCAATTAATGAACAGGACTCTTATCCTCTCCAAGGACTTGTAATCAAAGTACCCATTAACAAGTGGGGACTGTGTCATCAACAATGATTCGTTCTGTTGTATATTTGTATGTGTTCCACATGTTATAATCTTTGCCAAGATATCACATCATCAATTCATATCTTTGTGCAAACTGACTGCTGCTGACACTGACTGGCTCCTGGCACTAATTTTTAGCTCACATGTTCACACGTGGGCTAATGTCATAGCGATGTCTGTCTGTCCATGCTTGTGTGTGTGTGTGTGTGTGTGTGTGTGTGTGAGTCTGTCTGTCTGTCTGTCTGTCTGTTTGTCTGTCTGTCTAAAAGCCTAAAAAGATTCAAGTCAGATTTGGTTCACAGGTGCCATATGCTACTTGCAAAAACTGATTAGATTTTGGTTAGTGTGGCTTGCATATTAATGAAGTTATGCAATATCATTTTTTTCCATACAATGGTTTCCCTATGGAGACGGTAATGACAGTGTAGACATATCTCAAGAAATACCACACAAAATTTCATGAAACTTTTCACAGATGACAATCTCAGAACATTATGATGATACTGCGAGTGTCATGTCAATTATCTGCTCATTTTCATATTTAATGAACTTTTGTTATTAGTGACATAACTCTGAAATTCCAGCGCCAAACTTGATGATACGTTCAACAAATATTGATCCGATATATATCTAATTATACTTAGAAGCATTGGGGAGTGTCAAGTTTATACATAGCTCATTTGCATATTTTATGAAGTTTTATAATTAGTCATATAGCTCCGATATAACTGCACCAAATTTGATGAATTCTGCTACAGATACTGATCCGACTGATGTCTACCTGTGGTGTAAAGCACTTAGTAGAGTCAAGTTAATTAAGGGTTCATTTGCATATTTAATGAACTTTGTAATTAGGTATATAACTCTGAGATTACAACGCCCAAGTCAGTGAAATCTGGTACAAATATTGATCTGATAAATATTTAATTGTACTGACAAGCATTTGACAATTTCAAGTTAACAAATAGCTCATTTGCATATTTTATGAAGTTTTGTAATTAGTCATATAACTCCGAAATAACTGCATCAAATGTGATGAAATCTGTTGCAGATAATGATCTGACAGATATCCAATTGTGTGGAGTTAATTAAGGGTTCATTTGCATATTTAATGAACTTTGTAATTAGTGATATTACTCCAAAATTACAGCATTACATTTGATGAAACTTGCTACAGATATTGATCTGATAAATATTTAATTGTACTGAGGAGCATTGGGCGTGTTAGTTAATAATTAGCTCATTTACATATTAAACAAAGTTTTGTAATTGGTGATTTAACCCTGAGAGTACAGTGTGAAAGTTGATGAAACCTGCTACATATAATGATATAACAGATATCTGATTGTTCTTATTACGCGCCTCACATGGTTGTCGATTATATTGGTATGAATTGGGTTAATTGACAGGAATATTGAAAAACATAATACAATTAATCCTCGTCAGAGATAGTTACTCCGGTAGTAGACAGTATACACATCTAGTCTGAATAATCAGTAGTCTGTCTGCCATTCCGCGTCAGTGCTCAATTGACTTGCTGTCAATTGACTTGCTGTCAGAATATACAATGTCTGTCTTTGTTCTTGTGTTTTGGTTAGTGATTATCCTGAGGTCTGCAAATGTTGTGTAACATCTCCTTGCTCGTTGTTTTGTCGCTTTAGGGGAGAACCATTTGATTTCGGGGGGGGTATGGAGGATTTTGAGAAAAAAAAATTTGTTACCAGGTGAGATAGAAAAAAAAAAAATTGATCCTGACATGGCCTGAGAAAAAAAAAATTGTCATAACAGACACAAGTGAAAAAAAAATTGTCACAATGCACCAGAAATTAGCAAAATTTGGAAACCTTATTCTCATGTATTCTCTGCCGGCGGCGCAAAAGTTTTTACCATAAGCAATTCTTATGTTTTTTCCCAGCACTTATGATATAAGCATGCACTATATAGGTTTACTACTTAACACCTCAGTACACTCAATGTTTTCCTTCCCTTTTCTGACCCAAGAAATCGTATTTCAGGATTTCCGTTGCAATATCTCAATGGCATAGGCACTATCTAAAGGGGACTATTTGACTTCTGTAAATTGTGAAAATTTAAAACACAAGACAGGAGTCAATAAACTAGTTTTAAAACTAATATAGTATTCTCTCAATATAAATATGTTAGAAAGATGTACAAGTTGGCAATGAAAAATTGAGGAACAACAAATATAATGAAATACAATGTATGAGCCTTGTTTTTCTGACCACAAGAGATAACATCTTCCCTGAGAACTTACATCGAGCGTTACTCAAAATGTTAGGGGGCGTTAGGGGGCATTACTCAAAATGTGGAGAGGAAGAAGGGGGGCGGGGTTACTCAATTATTTTGTGCGAAATAAATTGAAACATCTCAGATTGCACCATTGCACACATCCATTTCTCAAAATTTTCAATGTGAGAGGGGGGGGCACCCCCCTCTCGTGCTCTCCCTATTGGGTCTTCTGACAGTTTTACTGGTAAAAGACAAATTGAAAATACCTCTCGGATTGCACAACACTGCACCATTGCACACATCAATATCTTAAAAATTTCCATGCAAGATAGGGGAAAGCCCCTGTGACACTTTCCCCCTAAGCCTCTCGCGTGTTCTCCCCCTGTACTTACAAATTCTGCCCGGTCAGATCAATTTCTCAAAATTTTCACAGGATCTAGGACAAAACTGAACTGTTGTGAATTCATCCCTTATTATCACAGAAACATATGTTTTAATTTACCTCAGTTCAATGACCATTTTGACAGTTAAACATACCATATTCAGGTTTTTCATTAGAAGCTGGCAGCTGGAGAAATGACACAAGAAGGTCACAGATTTTCCATTCCTGTTTGTCTTCAGTCTCTGGCAAACAGAACTGTTTTTCACAAATTGTATTGTCATTGTTTGGTTGTTGAATATTGTGACTCAAACACTGATCATGCAAAAAATGTAAAAAATATCAGTGTTCAATGTCATTTTCAAACAGTTTTACCGAGTGCAAAATAAACTGAAACTCCTCTCAGATTGCACCATTAAACACATCAATTTCTCAAAATTTCCAATACGAGAGGGGGGACCCCCCTCTCGTGCTCTCCCCTTGGGTATTCTAACAGTTTAACTTAGTAAAAAAATTAAAAAAACACCTCTCAGATTGCACCAGACTGCACCATTGCACACATCAATATCTTAAAAATTTCCATGCAAGATAGGGGAAAGCCCCTGTGACACTTTCCCCCTAAGCCTCTCGCGTGTTCTCCCCCTGTACTTACAAATTCTGCCCGGTCAGATATCCTAGTGAAATCCAAGTCATAATACCCATCCAAATTAAACAATATACTACATGGTTAGATACTGCGTGAGCTTTTATATCTTTTTTTTTATTGTGACTTTGAATTTCATTTTGATGGGTTCACCTTTTTTGAACCATCATGAGATAACTGATGATAGTCTAGCAGGGTACATCAGGATTTGAAAGGTCTTTACCATTGCTGTACTTTGTAAATTTTACAATTAACATGTATTGGTATTTAACTTTTCTAAGTTGGGGGATCAGTCAAAATTTCAGAGTTAGAGAGGGAGGTTACTTAAATTCATCATGGTTGGCGAGGGGGTCACTCGAAATTTAGAGTTTCAGGCCGTAAATAATGACGACTCTCTTATATACAACGCATTACAAACTTGATGACCATAAAAAAAAATTTGCACTGCTACTCCATTTTGAAAAAAAAACTTGATGCAGGTCTGACAGTAGAAAAAAAAATTGCTGTCACTCTGACAGGAAAAAAAAATTTGCTCCCATACCCACTTCCTCCATACCCTCCCCGCCCCCGAAATCAAATGGTTCTCCCCTTAAATGAGACAGGTCAAAGGTACAATTGTTTTACACAACTTCATAACAGTCAAAAAGTATGCAGTAATTCATGTCATACTATGACAGAACCCCATGGCCTGTGAGTGCAAGCGCGCCGTACTAGCGGTATTTGCACGAGTGCTGCGGTGTATTCGGCGGCAGTCCTTTCACGAGCGAAGCGAGTGAAAGGACAGCCAAATTCACCGCAGCACGAGTGCAAATACCGCTAGTATGGCGCGCTTGCACTCACAGGCCATGGGGTTCTGTTATTATTACATATGTTCTATCTTTTATTTGCATCATTTGTCGAGAGAATCGACGATAGTCGTGTACTACTTGTCTGTCAAAGCTTCAGGGTGACCTTGCGGAGTTATATAACATTGACATACTGTAATGAGGCATCGAATCAGATTTCACTTTTCATTGGTCAACGCCGCCACACCCTCCATTTTGATTGGCTAAACTATTGTTTACTTGTTTATTAAGGATGACGTAAGAGGAACGTCGGAGGGCTTGAACTCTGCTTGCGATCGCTCACACATACGTAGCAACATGCCATAGATAGCCAAACGAAGAGAACTTTGAACGTGGAACGCTTTTGATTTTTTCACATTTTGAGCTTGAAATTCTTCTAAATGATCGATACAAATAACAGTTCGAAGATTTTTATGGGAAATTTAAGAGTTAGATACGGCAAACGTAACTTGTCGAACGATCAAATTTCAGTGTTCACCAGGCCGCGGCACACAAGCGCTCACTCAGTCTCTGTTTTCAATAGCGTGTAGGACACACAAGCACAGAATAAACTGCATGCAAAAGTGACTTTTTATTGTAAACAGGGAATGTCCGGTAAGAAAACGACTGGCAAAAACGTCTTTGAAAATGTTAACTGTTTAACTGGCTCCGCTGCGCCCGCAGTTACGTGTGTTTCGATGTATAATGGCCGCCGTGATACGGCGGCCGGCCACCGTGTATCTATGGAGCTAGAAACGGACGTCGCCCGTTGTCAATGTTTTTGCTTCGCTGACAAACTAACTGCTCTTCCGGATAATAAAAATCATCATCACACTATAATAAGTACATGCAATTTTCTTTGTCGTAGTTTTTAATCGGTAATGTCATGCATTTTACTATAACAAGCATCGAACCAAAGTGAAACGAAATCTTGTAGACGACATTTTTTGTGTTTACAAACATAAGTAGTTCCGGGTCAAAATTGGTAAATACTCATTAACATAAAGGTATGGCATAATGTTTTCGGTATTGCACTGCAGTGCAAATACCGGTAGTACGCGCGCGCTTCGATGCAAGTAAACTGTGGTACATATGTAATAATGTATTATTTCATGCATCCAGTAGTGTCTGATAAATGTCAATAGTAACATGTCGTGTCATCAGCAGTCAATTTCAATGCTTGATAACTAAGTTTGTAATTTTGTCAAACTCAAAATCTGTATACATCATTCCTTCCATTCAGAGGTCACATTAGCAGGTCAAGTGGTTGTGTTAAGTAAATGCTAAAATTTTCAAGTCTGTTTACTGGATATCCAACATTCTGTGAAGTGTACTACTATTACACTGGTATGCAGATAAGAGTGGACAGTGAAATTGATCCAAATGTTGCCACACTTGTGTAATCGGTTTGTAAAGTTGTTCCAAAACTTGCCTCAGAAGTTGCACTGACATGTGACAGGTGAAAATCAAAGAGCTTTTATGGACCCATAATAAACACACACCAGGGAGTACACTTTGAAGTGCACTTCACATACACAGACTCATATTACATTCCTTATAAGCTGCTTTGAGTTACATTGTATCACAGCCAAGTCAGAGTCTAGTTGTCATTAGAATCTTGTTGCCTTTGCATCGTAGAACTTCTTTGGCAAAAAAAATCAGGATTTACAGGAAAAGAGGTGTACACATACGCCAGAAGTAATAAGTGAGGAAGTTGTCGAAATGTACAGGGATAGAAAGTCAGGAAATCTTTACCCTACACACACAGACACTAATCAGTGTCTACTTTATTGCTTTATATCAACAATTACAGCAGAAGCCTACTGTGAAACAACACTATCATCCGTCTGTTGTTTGCTGCAACTCAACTAAAGTTACCGATCCTGTAGTAAATTTTGAAACAACTTTACAAACCAATTACACAAGTGTGATAACATTTAGATCAATTTCACTGTCCATTCTTATCTGCATACGACAGTAATGCACCTGTTGTAAAACACGTAAGCACATTCAGTTCATATCTGGTTCACTTTTGAACTATCTGTTGAAGGTATTTTTACCATGTAGCTTTTCTATGAAGAATTATCATGTGAGCACTGACATCTAGTTATTGTGGTTATGTTTGATCAATTCCAGTTCCTTCTCTACTGTACACTGTACACTGAATATAGCATACACAGACCATTTAATTGCAAAAGGATTTTTGGATGATATTAAAAGCAACCTTTCCAATGTTTTCTGCCTGTATTCTTTATTGTAGTCTTGAAAAAGTGAAATCCTACACAGCACCTGCTCCCGTGTACTCAGCTTCCTTACATCCTGACAAACATTGCTTCCTAGCTGGAGGTGAAGATTTTAAAATATATAAATATGATTACACAAATGGTCAAGAACTAGGTAAGATATTTTGTACACATAAAGTTATTAGCTCCGCTGTCAGCGACGCGGAGCTTATCAAATAGGTTGATTTTCCGTCGTCGTCCGTCAACAATTGCCTTCTCCTCTGAAACCGCAAGTCCAATTGCTTTGAAATTTTATATGCAGTTCACTTGGGGTGACCTCACTTAAGTTTGTTCAAATTGTGGTGATATTTGCATATTTGTATTTTTGGGGCATTTTCTGCTGTTTTTGGTAAAAAAATCTTCTTCTCTGAAACCGCTTGTCCGATTGCTTTTAAATTTAATATGCAGTTTACTTAGGGTGACTACAGTCAGATTTGTTCAAATCGTGGTGAAATTTGCATATTTGTATTTTTAAGGCAATTTTTGTCATTTTTGGTAAAAAAATCTTTAAAAATCTTCTTCTTCAAAACTACAAGTCAGATAGCTTTGATATTTGGTACATATGTCCCTAGGAATGATCTATTTCAGATTTGTTCAAATTGTGCAGAAATATGCAAATTTGCATTTTTAAGACAATTTTTGCCATTTTTGGTCAAAAAATGTTTTTTTCAAAAAGTACTGGTCTGATAGTTTTGAAATTTGGTATACAGGTTTCTATAGATGAACTTAGTAATATATATTGAATTTCTGATGAAATCTGTTATTTTGTATTTTTGGGGCAATTTTTGCCATTTTTGGTCAAAAAATGTGTATTTCCAAACTGCTCATCTGATAGCTTTGAAATTTGGTATACAGGTTCCTACAGATAAACTTAATGATATTTATTGAAATTATGATGAAATCTGCAATTTTGAAATTTTGGGTTAATTTTTTCCATTTTTGGTCAAAACATGTATATTTCCAAAACTACTCATCTGATAGCTTTGCAATTTGGTATACAGGTTCCTACAGATCACCTTAATGATATTTATTGAAATTATGATGAAATCAGTTATTTTGTAATTTTGGGGCAATTTTTTGTCATTTTTGGTCAAAAAGTGTGTTTCTCAAAAAGTACTGTTCTGATAGCTTTGAAATTTGGTATACAGGTTTCTACAGATGAGCTAAGTAATATATATTGAATTTCTGATGAAATCTGTAATTTTGTATTTTTGGGGCAATGTTGCCATTTTTGGTCAGAAAATTTCATTCTCAAAAAACTACTCATCGGATAGCTTTGGTTGACATGTTCTTAGGGATGATCCGATGTGATATATTCAAAGTATGATGAAATTGTGTATTTTTGCAGCTTATTTTAGCCACTTTTTTCTGGCCATTGCATTGAGCTATCAAAGATTTCCACCTTCTTCATCAACATGTGTCAAAAATAGTTACTCTCTACATAAACACAGCGGAGTTGTATCGGCCGCTAGGTCGCTTGTTTAAAAAGCGTCTGTCCTCAATCACTGGTTCTCGTCTTTGTGGTCATCTGTATAACTGTTTATGCCATTTTAATGCTTTGCAGTTGTGTTCAGTTATTGAGCTTGTTCAGAGATAAAGCTGATGAAAAGTCAGCCTTCTTAAAGATCTTGTTACGTCATGTTCCATTATATTCCATTAGAAGAGCTTCAATATTGTTGCGTTATGTCAACACCTTTACCAGTTTCTTTGATATGAAAAAGTAATTTTATAAACTATAATGATTCATTATACTTTACTAAACCTTGCACATCCCTTGTAAATATTCTCCTTGTAATAACTCACCTTTCACACACACACACAAACAAGTGCCACTACCTTTGATTCATGGGCTTTCACACACAAGTACCACTGCCATTGATTCATAGACTTTCACACACAAGTACCACTGCCATTGATTAATGGACTTTCACACACAAGTACCACTGCCATTGATTCATGACTTTCACACTCAAGTACACTACCATTGATTCATGGACTTTCACACACAAGTACCACTGCCATTGATTCATGACTTTCACACTCAAGTACCACTGCCATTGATTCATGGACTATCACACACCAAGTACCACTGCCATTGATTCATGGACTTTCACACACAAGTACTACTACCATTGATTCATGGACTTTCACACAATAAGTACCACTGCCATTGATTCATGGACTTTCACACACAAGTACCACTACCATTGATTCATGACTGTCACACTCAAATACCACTGCCATTGATTCATGGACTTTCACAACAAGTACCACTACCATTGATTCATGGACTTTCACACACTAAGTACAACTGCCATTGATTCATGGACTTTCACACACAAGTACCACTACCATTGATTCATGACTGTCACACTCAAGTACCACTGCCATTGATTCATGGACTTTCACACAAGTACCACTACCATTGATTCATGGACTTTCACACATAAGTACCACTACCATTGATTCATGGACTTTCACACACAAGTACCACTGCCATTGATTCATGACTTTCACACTCAAGTACCACTGCCATTGATTCATGGACTTTCACACACAAGTACCACTACCATTGATTCATGGACTTTCACAAATAAGTACCACTACCATTGATTCATGGACTTTCACACACAAGTACCACTACCATTGATTCATGGACTTTCACACACCAAGTACCACTGCCATTGATTCATGGACTTTCACACACAAGTACCACTGCCATTGATTCATAGACTTTCACACACCAAGTACGTACCACTACCATTGATTCATGGGCTTTCACACAATAAGTACCACTACCATTGATTCATGGACTTTCACACACTAAGTACCACTGCCATTGATTCATGGACTTTCACACACAAGTACCACTGCCATTGATTCATGGACTTTCACACACAAGTACCACTGCCATTGATTCATGGACTTTCACACACAAGTACCACTGCCATCGATTAATGGACTTTCACACACGAAGTACCACTACCATTGATTAATGGGCTTTCACACAATAAGTACCACTGCCATTGATTCATGGACTTTCACACACCAAGTATTACTGCCATTGATTCATGGACACACAAGTACCACTACCATTGATTCATGGACTATCACACACCAAGTACCACTGCCATTGAATCATGGACTTTCACACTTAAGTACCACTGCCATTGATTCATGGACTTTCACACACCAAGTACCACTGCCATTGATTCATGGACTATCACACACCAAGTATTACTGACATTGATTCATGGACTTTAAGACACAAGTACCACTGCCATTGATTCCATGGACTTTCACACACAAGTACCACTGCCATTGATACATGGACTTTCACACACACAAGTACCACTGCCATTGATTCCATGGACTTTCACACACTAAGTACCACTGCCATTGATTCATGGACTTTCACACACAAGTACCACTGCCATTGATTCCATGGACTTTCACACACTAAGTACCACTGCCATTGATTCATGGACTTTCACACACAAGTACCACTGCCATTGATTCCATGGACTTTCACACACTAAGTACCACTGCCATTGATTCATGGACTTTCACACACAAGTACCACTGCCATTGATTCCATGGACTTTCACACACAAGTACCACTGCCATTGATTCATTGGCTTTCACACACAAGTGCCACTACCATTGATTCCATGGACTTTCACACACACAAGTACCACTGCCATTGATTCATGGACTTTCACACACAAGTACCACTGCCATGATTTGTGGTGTCTGTAACATTAATACCACCCAATGAAGATTTCTTCTGTATCTACAGATGGTTAGTCAGCCGCAATTTCACATACAAGATTGATCACAACTTCACATATCAGATTGATTAAGCCATTCTATTGCTGATTTTTAATTCCATATTTGAGTTTAAGAAGGGTAGAGAAAGGCTTATTCATGGATGAACTGCATTTCAAAAATGCTCTAAAAAGGAGGGGAGGAGCTTATGGTCAATATTTTGATGAGTACAGTAAAATCATACTTTTCTTTTTTCACAGAATCCTATAAAGGACATTTTGGTCCAGTTCATTGTGTACGTTTCTCTCCTGATGGTGAAATATATGCCAGTGGTTCTGAAGATGGTACATTGCGACTTTGGCAAACCACAGTTGGCAAGACATATGGACTTTGGCGTTGTGTTCAAGCGGTGGATTCCACTGAGCAAGTTTCAAATTCTCCAACTGTTGTCAAAGCAGAAGCTTAACTGGTTCCAACTCATCCTACATTAATCATTGCAATTGTTTTTCTTAGTTGAACCTTTACACTTCGAATATAAAAGATTGGTCACAATTTATATCATTATTTATTTTGTGTTGTATTTGAGTCCAACACATTGTCTTTTTTGTATTAGCTGCACTGTCAGCAATGCAGAGCTATGTAGATAGTTTGATTTTCCATCAGCATCCACCATATGAGGAAATTTACATATGCAAATTTTTATGTCTGAAAATCTCATTTTTGGCCAAACATTTTTTAGTGGTATGATAGTATTTAAATGAAACATAGTCTCTTACAATTACCTCATCAAATGTTACATACATCATCAGAAAATTTGCATATTCAAATTTTTAAAAAATGTTTTATACTTTTTGCTCACTTTTCAAAAATCGTCAAATTTTGTTTGTAATTTCCCAGGGATGATCTCATTCAGTTTTGTGCAAAGGGTGATGAAATTTGCATGTGCAAATTTTTTGCATTATTATATCATTTTTGGTCAAAACATTGTTTTTTCATATCCATTGATCTCACAGCTTTAAAATTCAATTTGCATCTTCTAAGACACCCCATTCACTAATGTTGAAATTACCATAAAATATGCATATCCAGATGTTCGAGAATGATTCATTTTTGCCCTATTTTCTTCAAAAGAACTTTTCACAGTACCCAGTAATAATCAAATGTGGTTTGAAACTTCAAGGGATGGATTATCAGTTTATTTAATCATGATGAAATTTGCATTTGCATATTTTTGAGACCGGTTTTGTCATATTAGGTCAAAACATTGTCTTTGTGTCTGTTGGTACAAATTTGAAATTTGCTAGGCAGCTTCTTAATGGATGGCCTTACCAAGTTGTGAATAAATTAGCATAAATTTTACATGTTTTTCTTATTGTGCTCAATTTTCTTCAAAATATACTTTTCTGAGACCTCAAATACCATTCAAAATATTATATTTGATACCACTAGTCTTAGAGCTTTGAAATTCTGTATTCAGCTTCCTAGGGATACATCATAAATTTTATGTTCATAATTTCTTTTTATTTGGTACTAGTAATTACAAATTTGTGCTTTTCTTCAGTACAAGGTCAATATGCTCTAAGGCTAGTACATACATAAAAGAAAGCATATCCACGGACAACTTTCTTCACATATGATGGAACAACACACTATTTGACAAATTTGTGTGAAAGAAAAGTTGCAGTTTTTTTCCATCCACATCAGTTTTCTTTGAATTTAGTTTTATAGTGCTGTAGTAATACTGTTATTGTTGTTTTGAGCAAAATCTAATAACAGAGCTATATCAGCAGCTGCTAGGTCATTTATATTGAAAAAAAAAATTGTTCAGGACAGCAAGTTTTTGTAACAGCAAAGAAATCCACCCAGACATAGATCTTATATCAGCAGTAGTATGTGCAGTGACAGTGAAAGACTTAAATTTTGCTCAAACTTTCCTAATGAAACTTTCAGCCATACTCTTACCAAATGTAGAATAAAAATCTGTGGTCACCATGCAAATTTTGTTACTAGAATGAAAAATTACCTAACATCTACTGACATTTAACCCTTTCACCACCATGGTTTGTCCCAAATCCATTGTTTTCTATGGTAAAGTTGGACCTGTATACAGGGAACTGGGGGTGAAAGGGTTAAAATTCAAAATGGCCACCATCCCTGTGTTTAATACCTCCATGGGGAAAATAACATTTTGGACTTGAAAAACTAAGATTGTAAAATTATTTTTTACTCCAAGAGCTTTAAAATGAACATCCACAAGTGGCAGATCACAGAAAAGATTTGTTAAAGTTTGGAAGTCCAAATATCTGTCCCTGAGTGGCATGTAAATTCAAACGTTTTACCATCATTTTAGATTTCCCGCCATTTTCAAAAACCAATCATGTGACAGAGAAAATAAAGATTATGACAACATACTGTTGGCTATCATGTGGGTGCATTCAAATAAATGGCATCATCCTTATTTCATGGATGATTACAATGTGTATGTGCACAAAATACTGCATTTTTAGCTCACATTTGGTTATGCCAATGTGAGTTTATTGTATAAGCTGAAGTTGATGGCATCTGTATGTATGTGTGGTGTATGTATGTATGTATGTAAGTATGTACATACGTACAATATGTCCGTCAACATCAAAAACATGCAAACCGCTGCACATTTCAGCTTGGTATTTGGTGTGTGGATGCATCCTGGGCAATAGATGGGATTTTGTTCAAATGAAGTCTGCATTGCCAAAATTATGCAAATGAGCTTACAAAATGTGAAATTGGTCAAGAATTAATATCTCGAAAACCGCTGTTTTGATTGCTTTGAAAATTTGTGTGCCAGTACCTTAGGTGAACCTTATACAGTTTTATGAATATTGTGAAGATATCCTTAATTTTGTAGTTCTGGATTTTTTTGGTGATTTTTCTCTTTCAGTAAAAATTCTTCTTCTCTGAAACCGCAAGCCCAATCGCTCTCAATTTTGGGTTGGTCTTTGCTAGGGTGTTACTCTTCTAATTTGTCGAAATTATTACAAAATTAGGAAAATTACTATTTTGGAGCAATTTTGTCATTTTTGGTCAAAAAATCTTAAACATTATTTTCTTTTTAAAACCCCTGGACAGACAGCTTTTATATTTGGTACACAGACTTACAGAGATGACAATAGTTAGATATGTGGAAATTGTCCTGAAATATACAAATTTTGTATTTTTATGACAATTTTGTCATTTTTGGTCAAGAAAACTTCTTCTCAAAATTACTTGTTTGAAAGCTTTGTAAGTATAGGATAAAGCCCGAGTACGAGGGCTCTTCTGGTATATAAAGTCCAACCCAACGATAAAATGTCGAGGCCGCAGGCCGAGACATTTTATCGTAGGGTTGGACTTTATATACCAGAAGAGCCCGAGTACGAGGGTTTTATCTGACTTAAAAACTATCGCCCCTAACTGATATATTTTTGTTTTTAATGTGTTTACGTCAACCGTCCCCTTTGTCAATGTAACATGTTTAGGATATGAATTAAAACTTTATTTGTGAAATAGCCTTCCAATGTAATGGAACATCCTGTAAATGCCCTAGGGCACATTATATAAATGCCCTAGGGCACAGCAGATTTTGTGTTGCAACTAGTTTCCGCTGTGTTACCAAATTTGAATATTAAAACGTACCAGATGTCTACAGAATATGACATGTTCACTTTTGATTGGACAGTACTTTACTACAGTGCTGTCATTCGTTTCTGGAATTTGGTGACCAAGGCTTTACGAGTAGATAAAACACCCTGAATTGAGCACTCTGATTGGTCAATCAACAGTAGATAGTTTTTAATTTGGTATAAAGCCCCGAGGGATGTTATTAGATAAATTTTCTGCTCAAAGTGTTGGGAAACTCCCAAATTTGTATATTTTAGGTAATTTTCTCAGTTTGTGACCTTAAATGACCTACACCAACCCAGGATATGTAGTGAGACAGTTTCAAAGGCTGTGAAGATAATTCTGTCATATTTGGTATCAATTTGTAGGAAAATTTGATCCAGAAAACAAAGCTGAGGGGAATTTTTTCATTGCAGACCAATTTTTGCAACTTTTCTATGTAAGACATACAAGAACTGATGAGAAATTTGGATCCAGGATAATTCCAGATGTTGTAATCACCGCCAACAGTGGAAGGCATTTCATTATCTGTAACTAACTTAAGTGCTGTTTACATTAGAATGATAATACTCATTGCATTAATTAAAAACTCCCCAAGGTTGTTCAATACATTTCCTGTCATCTGGCGTTATGTAATACCAAGGGATGGAACATTTGATATTCAGGAGGGGGTAGGGTCTAGAAGATTGATGAGGTAGCATTACTTTTTTACCAGATCCCTTGTACATTTTTTACCCACTCCTACCTTTTCTTTTTATCAAACCTTCTCTGTCTATTTTTTGTTGTTGACATTTGCTTATGTATTTAGGATCTGCTTGTCTCATTGCTATAGAAGTTGATATGCATGTTCCTAAAGATGACCTCCAGTACATAAGTTGGAGACCTTATTTTGCTTTTGACATTCTTGTTTTTCCTGGTTGAAATATTTCTTGAATGGACCAATTCAAATCGAACGTGAGCACACTGTCCTTGACGGTATTTTTTTTTCCACATTTAATGAGAAACAAAGACAAAGCAAACAAAGGCAGACAGAACAAAAACAAACATTCACAAAACAAATCTATGAAGCAAAATGTGTACAAAAAGTCCCCCACTTTTGTATGTGTTTATCCAGTGCGTCATTTTACAATGCTATACATTTTTCTGTATTGTACACTGTCCTTGCATAATGTTTGAAATTAACAAGACTTGGAACAGAGTTCGTGTATCTACATTTGAGTATATAAAATCGTCCCATAAGAAAAACGTCCCATAAGAAAAAAGTTAATAATTGAGCTAGCCATAGGATCTATGTCACCAAGAATACAATTCATAGCATTCAACAATAATTTTGTCTGTGTAACGTCGTAAATCCACTTCTTTACAGAGTTCCAAAATTGAGCTGTGTGTACACAATCCCAAAATAAATGATAATAATCTTCTTGACGGTATTTTTATAAACCTATCATGGGGGAGGGTCACTTTTGACAGAAGCTGATTTTATGGCCAAAACTTTGATTGTCCGTATGATATTTCCTGAAAAGGAAATCACCAACAAAATTTGTACACATTATCCACAAGTTTCACAAGCAAAGAAGATGCAGTGGTATCCTACATTAAATACCTTGAACAGTTAAAACTGATAAAAGACAAGAGACAAAAACATATGCAACAGATGGAAAATTGTATATCAATTTTCAAATGTACATAAATGCAAAGATACTGTCAGTATTATATTGGAAAAAATTGTGCATAGTTCTCCCATAGACTACCATGTACAGTAAATCAACTTTTCAGTGAAATTCCAAAATCAAATTTCTTGCACAACCATTGACTTATAACCAATCTAGTTTAATCAAAAACATTGATATAAATAATCAAGCGCACACAAATGCACAGATTTACCTAGTTTTGTATTGCAAAAAAATATTCATAGTTTCATCATAGACTGCCATGCATAATCACTCGACATTTCGGTTAAATTCCAAAATCAAATTTCTTACACAGCCATAGACTTGTAACCACTCTAGTCTAATCAAGAACAATATTCTAAATAATCAAGCATACATAAATGCACAGATTTATCTAATTTTGTACTGAAAAAAATTATTCATAGTTTCATCATAGACCGCCATGCATATGGTGAACCATCTTTTTAGATGAAATTCAGAAATCAATTTCTTGGACTCAAATGCACATTTTACTTCTGAATTCAAGCAAAGTACATTTAAATACATTATCAAACATATGTAATATACAGATATAGCATGTTTTTTTGGGAAAATTGTCAATAATTTGCCTGATAGACTCCATGTATTATGATTTGATATTTTTGGATGAAGCACTAAATCAGCCGCATCTTGCCTTCTTATAGTTGTACAAAATATGGTGACCCTCCCTCAAATGTATTAAATACCATATCTCTTCACAAATTCTTGAGCAATAAATTGCCACTGTCCCTCCAAAAACACCAGCCCTCCCCTCTGTAATTGTCCCTAACATGACAATTGAACCAATTATTATGTAAATTAGCTGATACTGTTTCAGTTATTCCTGGGGAGAATACCGCAGTGGTTGGAGGGGGGAGGGTCAAGTTTTAGAATTTCGGACAAGGGGGAGGGTCATATTTTAGACAGGAGGATAGGGGGAGGGTCACCTTTTGTGGTACAGGTGTGCGCGAAATTCCCCCGGCCCACCCCCACCCCCCCTGTAATTACTGAAGGCTCCCTAAAGCCTTTACAGCCATTATAGGGATTTTGCAGACCTCTGTCGTACAGTGTACTGTGCTCTCACATGCTTTGGCCCTTCTGCCATACAACTTCAGTCTGCAAAATCCATATCAGGGCCATAAAGATTATTATCCTGGTACTAAGTTTGAAAGAAATTGACCTGGGTAGGATATGTCTGGAATATCTGTATGGACAGAGGCACCAATGGACACATACATGGTCATAGGGAATGAGCCCAACTGTAAGTGCCCATAGATGTGTCATGGTGTGTTGCCCTTGTAGCAAATTTTACAGAAAACAGTTATGACATGCCTATGCAATGGCTGAAGACATAAAATTCAGAACAAAATGGCCATAGAGGATATGAAATGGTTCTATGAGCATATGTGCAGTAAGTCATAGTGTATTGTCTTTGTGCAAAGTTGGAAAGAAATCCGTCAAGATGTGTCTGAGAGATTGCTTTAAACATGAATAAAAATGGAAACAACATGAACCTTGCTGCCATTTTGGATTTACATCAAAACAATTAACGTGCATATGTATGTCATAGTGTATTATCCTTGTACCAACTTTGAAATATATTGACAAGCAGACATGTCTGAGATCTCTGTGTGGACGAACGGACAGATGGAAACCAATCTATAAATCTATTTGCCTTACCGCACTCCCTGGCTGTGTTGTTGAGCAATAAAGTAAAGTCTTATGTGTACATATACTGTTTGTCAAGGATGGAGTTTGCAAGATTTTGATGTCATGACGCCAAAAGTATGAAAATAAGCTGAAATGTAGAAATGATAAATTTAAGTGCCCAAAGAACCACACCTAGATATTTAAACTTGTGCATAAACAGAAATTTTGTAGTTTCATGTTTTGATGAAGATTTTAGTTTGATGAATAATATGCAAATGAGCAGAAATTGTTCTTGAAGTAGTAATTGTAAACTGAGCATTTTAAAACAAAAATGGTCAAAACAAATTAATCACATTGTGACCTATCTCTAATTTCAGTCCAATCCCTTTGAGGGGGATTTCAAAATTATATCAAGTCAGAAGGGGAGATTTTAATGCATTCTGAGTTTATTGTTAGGGGGTCAATTGAAAAAAACCAAGAATCTTTTTTTGGATTCTATCACCCCACTGTTGAGGAGTTTGTGTGTACAGCTTTACTCAAGCAAATTTCAGGGGGGGGGGGGTCATGAAATTTTTGTGATCTTTCAAGGGCCGGGTCATCAATTTTTTGGTGCAATGGGTAGGGGGTTCACTTATTTTGACTGATGCACAGGAAGAATTTGTCACCCACCCCAGTCATAATAACTGAATGCTCCCTAAAGTAAAAAAGAAGGGTCAGACTTTCCTCGCCACCACCACCGCCAAGTCCTGCCTATTATGTTACTTAGGCTGTGCATGTTTGCGAAGTGATTGAAACATAGGGAAAAGTTTTGCTCTGGGGTCTATGATTGAAACAACAGCAATAATTAGTGTTTTTGAATTTTATAAGCAAATAACAACACAAATGTAAAACAACAATCAGGTTTATAATTTCCCTGTGGGAAGTTGATGTTTTGATGGTATGATTTTAAAGGCCCATGAGCTGCAACTCTGCAAAATTAGTCCAACCGCAAGATACCTCCAATTTCCTCAGATATTCATTGCAATCCGCAAATTGAATGATATAGTCATTCAGGGGGCACTGCACCCAACACAGAATATTTTGCTTTGAAATCTTTTTTAAAAATTCATTCAATTTTAATGAATTTGTTAACCCAAGATTAAAAAATTGGTTGAGTTTACCTGTTAGCTTGTCAAGCAGTCGTAAGTTGTCAGATAAAGAAGTGTTAATTTATGCAAATGTATGCAAATCACCCAATTTCCTGGCTTCTTTTTCTTCCAAATTTTAAAATTTCCACAGAATTTAACTCTACTCTGGCTGGGTCAAATTTTTTGAAATGTTCACATTATATTCTTTAACAACTATTTTGTTTGACAATAAAATTCTTACATTTTGAATAAGAGGCATTTTAATTTTGCTAATCATGATTTTAATCACTTTTTTGAGTGTCAGTCTGTACCCTTGCCAATTTCTAGTATATATTCTATATATACTCTTCTTTCAAGAGAATTACATTTCAGAAAATAGCATCAAGTTTTTGACTTAAATTAAGTTTCATCATTAATACCAAAATTGAGGTTTTTTACCCCAAATATACATCTGCTTCATCCTTTGAGTAAACTACTGCTACCATACTAAACTTTGGAGTCTCTGCTTTTTAATAATATATACTAGTAGTATGAGGGGGTTTCCTTGTCATCTTTGATGAGCAATATTGCTTTGAAAAAACTGTGTTGGCAACATGCAGCTCCATCTTAACTGTGCCTCTACAATGTTTGCTTGTGGCAGAATAGGCAAGAAATTGAACAGTTTTTTTATTCATTTTAAATTTCCAGCCATTTTCAAAATCTTGTCATGATATGTGAAAAACTGAGTGTTTTTTGTCAAAGTGGAGTTAACCTTTCCCGTTCTTTCAGTGGGTTGGACCATGTTGTATTTGTAAAGATTCAAATGTACATGCACCAATTATGCTGTTTATCATGTAGTTGTATGGAGGCGGCCATATTTGGGTGCAGCACCGGTTTATTATTTGTCTTTTTACTGAAACCTGCCCATGCAGTCCCACTCAGTGGATAATTATCCTTGAGTTAACATCTCTGAGTAAAAACATTTTTACGAAGTAATTTTAATCTGAATACAAAATCATGAAAATAATGCCAAAAGTTATAGCTCGTGTGCCTTTAATACCTCTCATATTTAATATTGCATAAACCCATAGTTACATTACTCAGTCTTAGGTCTCCCTTCTTTGCAAAGAAAGCCCCCTAAGTGACATGTAGTGACAGAGAACTTCCAGTGGCTTTTACAGCCTGTTTGCCTGAATAATCGAATTCCGGATATTGTAGTTTCAAGGAAAAAGAAAGCAACTTGGGATCATAGTCCACCCAGTAGCTTTGAGGGAATGAGCACAATTAACGGCAGGGGGGGGGGGGGGGCTGGAAGAGAAAATATGTGGTGCATATATTTTTTACAGGCCCCCCTAACACCAGCAAAAATTTAAGTGGTCCCCCCATCACCGGCAACAAAATTTTTGTGGCCCCCCCCCTCCCCAAAAAAGAAAGATTACATAGGTACAAAGTTGTACACATATATATAATCCTAACTTTTAATATATGCTTTAGTGAAAACAATATTCTTGCATTCTTGAAATAAATAATAAACAAATAAATATATAAATAATAAACAAACAAACTAACATATGTTCAAGCTTTACCACTTGTAACACCTACAGCTACTTTTCAGTATTGTTTAATCTCAAAGAATGATGAAATTACGAAATACCTTATAAACAATCTACAAGTTCATTCAGTGCTGTTATAGTTGTTATAGTTGAAGCATTGATTTAGACATGAATTATTTTTAATGATGACAGTGTTCACTGCAAAGCTCCAAGTTAGTCTCACAAGCTTAATATTGTGCATTTCATCATACTCTGAGTAAAATAAGAACTTCAAGTGAAACACACAGAACACAAAATACTAAAAAATAGCCAAATTATGTACAGCTACTGACCCTCAATACCTTTCCAAATGATGCATACTCCAAGGCAGGAGATCAAAATAGAGCACACTTTGAACAAAAAGAGCAACAATTGTCACTAAAGCAAATATAAACATGAATGGTCTGGAAGAGGTACACAGCATAAAAGCAGATACCAAGTACAAAGGTCTTTTGTTTACTATGACAGAATAACAGTTTTGGTGTGGCCCATACTAGAAATATTGGCTGAAAATGGTCTGCTGTCTCAAAAATAACCTAAAATGTGTTTTCTGGATCAAATTTCATTACAAACTGATAGGAAATACAACTACATTATGACTATTATATCGTCTAAAACACTTTCTTGGTTCATATAGGTTATTTAAGGTCACAGACTGAGAAAATGCCTAAAAAATACAGGTTTCCCAACACTGAGTAAAAGATTTATCTCAAAACATCCCTAGGGAATTTTATGCTAAATTGCAAAGCTTTCAAACAAGTGTTTTTTGAGAACATATATTGACAAAAAATGCCTAAAAAACAACCTCACAAACATACATACATACATACATACATACATACATACATACATACATACATACATACATACATACATACATACATACATACATACATACATACATACATAACAATGATTATTGTTATGGTAACAAGTTTGTATTATTTACCAAAAATTACAGAGCGATGGCTGCCACTCTGTATTGCTCTGGGGAAAATACTGGGCTATTACATGTACAAAACTATTCATTTTGTACATATTTTGCATACAGAATGGACTGGAAATGGTTGGTGTCACTGCTCCCTTTACAAGGACAGTGGCTATATCTTTTGAACAATTTTCAGTGTGTTTTTCTCTTTTAAATTTAAATTTCTTTTTCAACTCCTTTAAACATTGCTTATAAATACCCAGTGTTCAGCTTGTTATTACAATGTGTGCTAATTGTTCTGTGTATAATGATTGAAATATTGTGACTTTTAATCTAGACTATCAAGAACATGTATAGTATACTGCCACTATGCTGAACACTGGACAATGCCACATATTTTAGGGAGTTGAACAATAACTGTCAATTTATACCGAGACTAAATACCAGGGAAATTAAGAAATTTAGCTACTGTACCTTTAACCAGCCCTATATAAGAATGTTCAGTTATTATGCTGTGTGTTGTGTGTTTAGTTTGAATACCCTGAAAACAAAAGACATTTGGAGGACATTTTTGACAGATTCCTGCACAACCCTAAAGATAAGTGTTTTTATGAGCAAAATTCCATGTAACTTTCCCCCTTCAGTTTAATATAGTTTTAAATTAACCCTTTACTCAAAAGTCATCCGAACAAATGGTCACACAGGAGTCATGTACATATTACCCATGGTATATAGAATGAATGCATTATCTTTTTAATTTCCAAAGTATGATACAGCAAAGAGTAAGAATTTCAGGACAATTTTGTCACTGAGAAGACGCTGCTGAACTGAACTGCACAATTATTTTTGAGTCTGACGTTTGCTGGTATGCATGTTTAGCATTTCATATACCGGTATGTCTATGCTTTACTTCAACCGAGTATCTGGATGATGTTTTCAGATGTTGGGGAAAAATGTATAACATGACAATTGTGATTTCAATGCACTTTCCACAACCCAGTGTCTGCCTTTCTATGACTACCCAAGATATTCAATGTTACTCCACTGTAATAACAGTCTGCCATTGGAATAGTCCTTTATGGGCTAATTATAAAAGACCCATTAATGCCATTTTTTCTCCTTTTTTTCAGTATTTTTCCCGTGTGTCCACTATGTATTCTAGTTCTTCCTATAGCGAGATGAAATAACCAGTTTCAACCTAGCCTCTGTATCATTACCAACCATTATTATTGTTGACAAATGAAGTCAATTTTCCATAATAAGGGACGATTCAGAATTACTTCCGGGGGGGGGGGGGGGGGATGGAGGATTTTCAGGGGGGGCCACCCATTTTTCCCAAGAAAATTTAGGGGGGGCCAGACAAAAATACCACAATCTTTTAGGGGGGGCCAGGAAAAAAACATCAATTCATATTTGCCCAGAATTTCTGATCTCTACAAAAGAGCACCGCTAGACGCTACCTGGGTGACAGATAAACTCAACATGTTTAGTTAAACTCCTTTAGCTGCCAAATTCGGTAATATTCACAGTGGTTTGTTTTATGCATCTACTGCAGTATCTTGTTCTCCTCCCTGAAGCGTTATGAAATGTCCAGTATTTAGCGTGTCAATACAAACCATACAGTGAACAGTCAGGGTTGTTTTTGTTGAAAAGAGATCTCAGATCAAGTCCAGACTAGAATTCATTTATCAACAATAACAATGGTCATTTATGTTCACACTGGTATGTTGCTAAATACAGCATTGGGTGTTCTATGTAGTGATAGAATAACAAACAAATGCTGATACACAGAGATGAACATTGAACAAATGCTAAAAATTACAGCAAATGTCTTTTTAAAGTTGGGTTTACCTTGTAGCTTGTAAAGCAGTTGAAAGTTGCATGATAAAGAAGTGTTAATTTATGCAAATGTATGCAAATCACCCGATTTCTTGGCTTCTTTTGCCTCCCAATTTCAAAATTTCCAAAGAATTTAACTCCACTCCGGCTGGGTTAAATTTTCTGAAATTTCACATTATGTTTTTTAAATGCTATATAACACAACAACTATCAATTGGTTTTGTTTGGCAATAAAGCTCTTACATTTTTAATAAGAGGCATTTTGAATAAGAGGCATTTTAATTTTGCTGATCATGATTTTAATCAATTATTAGAGTGTCAGTCTTTAAACCCCTACAATTTTAAAATGAAGATGGATAATGCCAAGTAAAATAGTTGTTTTTTTCTACATGAATACTATCCTTTCAAGTGAAATATTACATTTCAGAAAATACTGTCTAGTTTTCGACTTAAATTAATTTTTATCATTAATACAAAAATTGAGGTTTTTTACCCCAAATATACTATACACCCACTTCATCCTTTGAGTAAACTACTGCTACTGCTACTCTTCTTTTCTGCTCCTTTTTTCTCTGTTTCATTCTCATCAATTTTACCCTTTCTAAATTTTTTAAATGTTCTACATAACTTTTTACAGTGCTTACATCTACTATAAACTTTTTGAAAATAAATTTATGGCCGTCTCATCTTCAAGGTGCTTTTCAACGAATAGGTTTTAATGTTGAAAATAAAAATATTATGTATTACTGTCAAAAATATATGGTGAAAAATTTACAAAAGGGTTGATTTTCCATAATCCTGTATGTGCATCCAGAAGATCATGTGGCACTGCACCAATGCTATGGTGTCGGATTGTTGAAATATTGTGTACACAAGAAATTTGCTGTAGTCCAAGAAGTGATCTCAGTGTGTATGAGGCTAAGAGAAATGTGGATAGGCTTACACATTGTGTATTGATGCTAATACTTTTGTGTCCCATTCATTCTGATATGTATAATCAAAGATTTCACAGTGGCGGCTGGCAGAAAAGGCAAAAAAACAAATTAACATGTTTGTTTCATGTCATCTGAAAACATGCGCATCATGACTATTCTAAAATTAAAGTTTGTTAAAAAAAATTTGAAATATGAATGCTCTGTCAATTTTGAAAAATACTGCTGACAAAATGTGAATTTTGACTTACACAGGGTTATCTGCATTTTAATATGAACATTGGATTGTGAATGGAATGAGCAGAATAACATGTGAATTCATGTTTTGGATAAGGTGTTTTGTTCAAGAAATGTTCTAAAATATTCCTCAGCATTGTTGCTTTCAGTGGCAGCAACTTGGTTTTATGACAACCAAATTAGAAAAAAAAGAGAAAATTAAAAACAAGTTGGCTTTCACCAATTTTAATTCCTAATGTTTAAAACTTTCACCGTGAGTCTGCAAATATTCAGCATCATCAAATGAAAATGTATGCTGAACGTGTGCATGTACATGTACATCTCACTTTCCAGAAATATCTGGATATCTGCAAATGAGATGTACCATTAAACTTCAAGATATATATCACTTTGCCAATTATCTGCTCCTCTGATTTTCTGTTCACCATTTCTAACTGACATCTTTGCTTGTCTTTGTGTGCATCATATGTATCAGTGAGACAACGAAAAAAGTATTCATATTTAGTAATTAACTTTTCTTCAGAAATTTACAACCAGATATGTTTATTGCTACCCTTTCCAAAAGTGTGCCACTTGCAGTCCCTGCAAATCATTCTTTTATAGTCACATAACCCTGAAATGATTTGTTATATCATCGATTAATGTCCACTAGGCCCTACAGTTCCTGCAACTTGTTAGACTAGATATGTCTATAATGTACTGTATAAGCATGCATGTATATATTAGGGGGGGGGCCATGGAAAAAAAACAGGAAAGATGAGGGGGGCCATAGATTTTTTCTATAATTTACTAGGGGGGCCATGGAAAAAAATCACCGAGAAAATAGAAAATCCTCCACCCTCCCCCTGGAAGTAAATTCTGAATCGTCCCTAATAATTGCTCATTTTACACATAACAACTGCATTGTGAGGTTTAAGACTGATGGTATTTCATCACCCTTTACCTCCCCTGGAATTTTCATGGCCCGACCCAAGAACACTAATTTTTTTTCGTGCCCCCCCCCATTTTCTCTTCGCCCCCCCTCCGTTAATTGTGCTCGGTCCCTAACTGCGAATCCGACATAGTCTGTATGAACAACAATGAGCAACTTAGAGGGCTTCAATATGCCTCCAGTTTTAAAACGCAGAGGTCAGTACATAGACTCAGCGGTTTACTGTCTGTGTGTTAAATGCATGTGAGTGATGTCCTTGATCCTTCAGTCAGGCGAGCGTAAGTTGCACAAGGTAGGTGCTGGAAAAGTTGACCAGTTTTGTTGACAGCTTTCGTTGATCAAGTTTTAGCCCGCGTTCATCTTTGGTCATTCACGATTACGATCCCTCCACCACGGAGGGATGCATGCTTGGGCAGGCTGAGTGACGTGAACAACAGTTGAAACTCCCAGCGCATAGAATCGCTAGCAGTGCAGTGTATCGTCTCCCTCCCCAACGCTTTTGATGGAGCTTTCCAGCCAGAGTTAACACTTTATCAATAGTCTTTCCGCACCGCTGTCATATCCGTGGTCCAACAGGTATGACAAGCAACTAATACACATTGGTCAAACTCACAGTCTAAGTTACGGGTTATAATGTTTTATATAGTGTTATACTGTACATTGCGTCGATAGCCTTTGCCAGTTTTCACTAGTCACATGGTTGGAGGCGGGGCCGTTCGCAGTGTACTATTCACAAGCGACTCTCTGCCCTGCTCCGAAGCCCTTCTAGTTTTAAATTTGTGGTTCAATCGAAAGGTTAACAAAACGTAACGGTCAAAGTCTTATTTATTTTTAGCCTGACATAAGTGCCCAAATATGGAAGTGTCATGAATATTTACGGTCAATGACCCATATCTGCATACATCATAACTTTCTGACCAATCAGACGATAGTTGCGGGGTGGAGGGGGGAGTATCGATGGCTGTCCCGACAGTTAATAAGTTTGCGGTAATAATTTTATCTTCGGCAACAAAAGTAGTCGAAATTTCTTGTAGTGATGTATTTATTTGTTTGTAATTTCATCCCAACATTATAGACATGGCAGGTATCTCAGGAATGGATTTTACAGAGAAATTCCAGGCCATAGAAAAAAAAATAAACAGAAAGAGGAAAATCAATGAAAGGGCAAGCAGATATGAACTGTGGAAGGCAAAATTGTGGAAAGAGGTTCCTGCCAACCAGATGGACTTAGCAATTGATGGTACTTCCACCATAGACCTGAGAAGAAGAGAGACACAACAATTGCTACGGAGATACAGTATACCTGCAAAAAAAGAGAGATGTGGCACAGATAAACTGGAAGATATGCAGAGTAAGGTAAAGATGAATATTCTTCAAACATAGGAACCATGTAGAGAAAGTTATTTGCTATGTTTAGTTTTATAGAAATATCTGTTATTTTAGAATCGGCATATTCAGACTTTTATAACTGACAAAACCAACAAAATTGGCATGAAAAAACAAAGATGACTTATTTTAAAGAATGTGACACTTTTTAAGTATGTAGCTCTGTTGTCCATGCTGTGAAGCTTATCAGAAAAGAGACTTTCCAGTGGCAACTGAAGTTTCTTGTGTTCATAGTCTGACAACTTGTTGGTATGCAGAACTTCTTCTCACAAAGTACTTGTCCAGTTGCTTTTACATTTCCTACAAGTATTACTAGAATGTTGTAATTTAGATTCATTCAAATAAGCAAAATTTTAACCTGCATATTTAAATTTTGTGTAATTCCTTTTTCTTTAAATTTATTCTCCTGTAAATTCACCTGTCTGAAGGCTTTGTAGGTCTCAGAGATTACTTCATCATTGAGATGTGCAAATAATGGTGAACTTTGCATATTTGTGTAATTCTTAGGGTGACTTTCTTCAATTTTGGTATATGACATCTTTTTTTCTAATTCTATAATGGTTCATTAGCTTGAAAATTTGGTACATAGATTTTTAGCTCACATTTGGTATACCAATATGAGGTAATCATATAAGCTGAAGTCAGTGGCATCTCTAGTATGTTTGTATGTATGTATGTATGTATGTACAGTATGCCTGTTTTAGCTTGGTATTTGGTGTTTGGATATATCCTGGGCTATAGATGGTATTTTGTTCAAATGAAGTTTGCATTGCCCAAATTATGCAAATGAGTTTTAAAAAATGTGAAAATGGTAAAAAATAAATATCAAGAATCGCTGTTTGATTGCTCTAAAAATTAGTGTGCAAGTACCATTGGTGGACCTGATACAGTTTTATGCTTATCATGAAGATATCTTTTTATTTTTATTTTTGCTGAATTTTTTGGTTATTTTCCTAATTTTAAATAAAGATGCTTCTCCGAAATTGCTGGTCCAATTGCTCTCAAACTCTCAAATTTGGGTTTAATGTGCAATAGTGTTACCCTTATAATGTTTGAAATTATGATAAAATTGGCAAATTACCATGTTCTCAGTCTGTGACCTTAAATGACCTATACCAACACAGGATATGTTGTGGGACAGTGGTTAAGGCTGTGAACATGATTTTGTCCTATTTGGTATAAATTTGTTGTGAAATTTGATCCAGAAGACAAAGCTGAGGTTTAATTTTCCATTGCAGACTTTTTGCAACTGTTCCATGTAAGACACACAAGAACTGATAAGAAATTTGGATCCAGCATAATTCCAAATGTCATAATCACCCCCCCCCCCCCCAGTGGAAGGCATTTCACAATCTGTAACTAACTTAAGTGCTGTTTACATTCAAATGACAGCTCTAATATCATTTTAAAAATTCCCAAGGTTGTAAATAGCTCATCTACTTAATATTTCCTGCCATCTGGCCTTTGTAGCTCTATGTAAATTCCTATGGTCAATGCCAAGGGGTGGAATATTTGATATTGGGGGAGGGGGGTGGTGTACAAGATTGATGAGGTAACATTAATTTTTAGTACGTGGTGCCCGGTGGGCACAAGGTACTAATGTGATGGCGCGGCCCAAAACGCCAACATAGTGGGCCGTATGCTGTGGACGCAGGTATCTCAGAAACGCTTCAGTAACTTTTTCTGAAATTTGGTCTGGTGGTCACTTGGGCATGTATCTCAAACGGTCTTTTTTCTTTTTTTGATTGAATCATTTTAAAGTCACTTTTTAGCTTTTTTCTGAAAACCACTATTTTCACTTTTCCTCAAAACCACTGATTTGATTATTGTGATGTTTGGCATGGGTGTTCGTATAGTTGAAATACCGTCAGAAATGTTCAAAATTTGGTGATACATGCCTTACATTATTTTTAAACAATATTTTTATCCATTTTATTTTATATTTACTTGATTTTGCCTCACTTTCGCTAAAGCTACCGTCTGCGCATGCGCACAACTGTAGGACAAAATCTGAGTTGAAGAATCGAAACGGACGCCATCTTGTTTCTCGGTATGGGCACATTTTTTACATTTTGAACGTTTCACTGTGTATTTCAACATGTTTTATAGTTATGAAGTTGACAGTGATGCACTTTTGCAGCTATCGTGTATTTTTTGGTACGAAAGGCGCCTTTTGATCGACTGAAGAATGATGGCCTCCGTAGGCGATAAACACCGGTACTGGCAGGCATATCAGTTCTACTGAGGAAGTAATCCACTGGCCCGTATAGGTCAGGGGCTCACTTAGGGAGAACCACTTGATTTCTGGGGGGTATGGAGGATTTCGAGGAAAAAAATTGTCACCAGGTAAAATAAAAGACAAAAATTAAGCCTGTAATGGCTTGAGAAAAAATATTTCATAACAGACAGAAATAAAAAGGAATTGTCACAATGCTGTTGAAATGAGCAAAATTTTGGAAACTTCATTCTCATGTATTCTTTGCTGGCATGCTGCCAAAGGCATGCAAATGTTTTTACCACAAGTAATTCTTATGTGTTTTTTTCCAGCACTTATGATATAAGCATTCACTACTGTACACCTCGGTGCACTTGATGTTTTCCTTCCCTTTTCTGACCCAAGAAATCATGTTTCAGGATTTCTGTTGCAATATCTCAATGGTATAGGCAATATCTAGATGGGACTATTTGACTTCTCTAAATCGTGAAAATTTAAAACACAAGATAGGAGTCAATAAACTAGTGTTAAAACCAATACATTATTCTCTCAATATAAATATGTTAGAAAGATTACAAGTTGACAATGAAAATTGAGGAACAACAAATATAATTAAATACAATGTGTGAGCCTTGTTTCTCTGACCACAAAAGATAACATCTCCCCTGAGAACTTAAAAGGAATTGACTGTTTTAAAGAAAAGCAGGTATAGTACTGATCACAGTTGATTTGCCAAAAAAGTGTTCTATAATTTAAAGTTGTATATATAATAGACTTTCCATTTTGTTTGTCATTTGTTGGAATGTAAAATGAATAAATAAAAACATCCTGTGATATGTGAAACACTGGCTTAAATTTGAAAAATTGCACTGCTACTCCATTTGAAAAAAAAAATTGATGCAGGTCTGACTGTAGAAATAAAAAAATGCTGTCTCTCTAACAAAAAAAGTTCCCATACCCACTTCCTGCATACCCCCCCCCCCGAAATCAAATGGGTCTTTCCTTAATATGCGCATGCGCACATAACAAGTTATGTTTCTCGGTCAGTTGCGAATTTTGACGTTTTAGGTTGGTTTTAGCGTATATTTGATTGCTGTCATGTATTTTTTTTTTTGGCACGATTCGCTCCTTCGATAGACTGAAGAATGATGGCCTCCGTACTCCCCAGTACTGGCGAATCCATTGCTTTTAATAGCGAGGCAATCCCACCGGCGGCCCGTACTAATAGCTGGGTGAGAGCGAGGGAATGCTCTGTCCTTCTACCTCCGGCCTCCATGTCATAACAAACTAGCGTCTTTTTATGTTGATATACTGTCCTTTCGACACAGCGATAACTTTTAGTTTTCTGTTGCTTATTTGGGTAATTTCGACAGTTGTGCATTGATTTTGACATCATCTTTTACTTAATAACCGTCGATGTCGGCAACTCTCTCGCTAGCCCAGCGTACGATGCTGTGTGTTAGGAACGCACACAGGGAGTGCACTGCGTACACTGCATACGTACGCAGGGCTAGCGAGAGAGTTGCCGACATCGACGGTTATTTACGAAAAGTGAATAAAAGACTGGCATTTTTGGAAGCGATCGAGTAGCTGAGGCGGGCAGGGATACGACTTGGGCCCAAGAACGCTGAATTTCGGCAGTAATTTGGCTTTTTACGTCAAGTCCCAAAATGGATTTTAAGTCACCGACCCTACGTACGGGTCTTTGCAGGGCTGTGGTGAGCGGGGCGAATAGCTGTAGCGGAACACACAGCATCGTACGCAGGGCTAAATCCGACATGGTAATTTGGCATGATCATCAGATCATACATGATCCGAGATTGCAGTTTAGCAAGGTCACGATAACTAATGTTGTTTGTTTCACTGTCGTTTAATACCTAGTATATTTCCACTAAAAGACCATTAGAATTTCCTCCTGGCTACTTTGAAATCGTGCACTGGCATGCATGTAGTTGTCAACATCACTATGCTTTAATGTACAGTAGACTCTCATACTATGAATATATCGACTGTCACTGCATGTGTGCAAATCACTCCATATCATATCAAAAAATGTAGTATTGCGACCTTTGAGCTGCCAGAAGCCAGAATTTACAGTTTTCGAGAAAGTTATCTTACATGTAAAACTCAGTTCTACTGTGAACAAAATGCAAGCTATGTTGTATAACTATCGTGAATAGCAATATTTTGTACCTATCACCGTGTCAAAAATCAGAAGGAAACAACCAGTCAGACAAACTGTGGTCAGGATGATACTGTCCAATTTTAATATTTGTCTCTCGGCACACACCAGATACTCATGACTGTAAAACAACATTTCCATATAATTGTATATTCAGTTTTTATATTTAGTTTGCTTTTCACCATATTGTATGTCCTTCCCTGCACTACATAATTCAAAATTAAATATTGTTTTTGGCCTATACATACTTTAGGGGTAAGCTTATTTAGTCTCATACATTAAAGATGCACTGTTGACCTACAGAGTCCAAACTTTTTATCATTGTATTGTAGATAGGTGTACACTCCAAATACTAAGTACAAGTGTGGTGAGTGTAACAAGCAAATGTTTTTTAGTCAATGGTTCATATCAAGGTTGTTGATACTTAGAATCCACACTTGAACTTATGCTGGAGCGGTAACCAACCAGTTCAAATAACTTTCATTTATGTCAAAACAATTTGACTTTTTGCCAAATTTCACATTTATGGCAATTAATAAACAGTAAGGAGGTACAAAGGACGTCGGTGCCCCCGGGCCCCATGTTTGTTACCTGATCCTTTGTACATTATTTTTTCCCCACTCTCCCAACTTTTCTTTTTGTCGAGCCTTCTCTGGCTGATTTTTTTTGTTGACGTTTGCTAATGTATGCAGGATCTGCTTGTCCCATTGCTATAGAAGTTGATGTTCCTAAAGTTGACCCCCAGTACCTAAGTTGCAGACCTTATTTGCTTTTGTCAGTCTTGTTTTTCCTGTTGTACTGTGCAGAAATCATTGTCATAACATCAATGTAGAAATTTGCTGTACTGAACAGATAGGAACACATTCATTGTTGATCTTTGGTACCCATACTAGTATGTAACATATTCCAATCACATGTAAGCAACACCATATCATTGGCAGTATTCTTAGTTCCCACAGACACAGTCTGTTGGGGACTTATAGTCATGTCCGTGCGTGAGTCCATCCGTCTGTTCACGCAGATATCTCAGAGATGCCTGGAGCGATTTCATTCAAACTTGGTACAAGGATTACTTCATAAGTCATACATATGCATATTGATTTGTTTTGTGATACGATCCAATATGGCTGCCTTGCAGCCATTTTGTTACAATTTTTTCATGTACGGAGCCATAAATCAGACACGTTTCAACCTATTTTATTCAAAGTTGGTACAAGGACATTGACCTATGTCATGCATATCCACATTGATTTGTTTTGTGATACGATCCAATACGGCCGCCATGCAGCCATTTTGTTGCGATTTTTTCATGTTAAGGAGCCATAACTCAGGCACATCTCAACTGATTTTATTCAAAGTTGGTACAAGGACATTGACCTATATCATACATTTGCACGTCAATTTGTTTCACAATCCGATGCAAAATGGCTGCCTTGTGGCCATTTTGTTATGATTTTGTCATGTCCTGAGCCGTAACTCAGGCACGTCTCAACCAATTTTATTCAAAGTTGGTACAGGGACATTGACCTATGTCATGCATATCCACATTGATTTGTTTTGCATAATGGGAAGGCCCCGTTAACTTGGATGGTACCTGAAACCCGAGTTGCTGCCTGTCAACTCGGGTGATACACAGAAGGCTTTTAATCCCCAAAGGTGTTAATGTTCCATTGTTGTGTTTATCTTATCCAGCTGGTGCTATGATAGGAACATCAGGGCTGTAACGACTCACTCAATACCACGGGCACACACATATGCTTGCACATGGAACTATGTTGACAGGAAAAAGTGAACTAACCACTTTCCAATGCAAGTAATCTAGTTTCTTCTTTAATTTAGGCTCTAAACTAAGTTTTAGAAATATGGTGAAACAAAATATCGTTCTTCGTTCATTTTCATTCGTTTCCTATTTTCGGATGCTTTACTTCAGTAATGCGCATTGATCATATATTATGCAAATGTGATCAGAACAGCATGGAACGTTCTTTCCACGTGTCCAGCTTTTTCATGCACATGTAAACAACGTAACGTGTCCTTACTCCAAGAGCTGCGTGTATCCTGTGACATCTCCGATAAAAAGAACGAAATCAATGAATTGCTAGGCAGAAACCGTTTGTAACAGTGTGGCCACTCTTACATATAACAAAGGAGAAATGGTAGAGGCAGTTGACGAGGCCGGCCGGTGGACGGTAGCATGAGTAATTGACTGTGACAAAGCCAGAAGACAATGGAAAATTTCAGTGACTTTCCCAGGGTGGAGTAGAAAATTCAATATGACTTTCTCCCAAAGTCAAAAGACAAAGTCCTACTCTTACGCAGAAAACCAAAGCTCTCAAGCGTCGACTTTCTCTTCTGCGTTTGACTTTCTTCTCTTTCGCGTTTGAGAGAAACAAACGTCGGCTTTATTCGGAAATGGTCGGCTATTCGTGGGCGTTACGCCAATGGTAAGCTACACCCGATGTGAACGTCGGAATAATTCGGGCTGTAGTCGGGAAAGCAAGGTTGACCTCGAGAGCGATTCCCAGTACAGTACACGTTCGCAGATCGCGGTACTACAGGCTGATACTAGATAGCAACAAGTTCACCGCGTAAATTGCTAGACTTAGACTACATATAGCCACATCGGCACTTCTGAAATGTTATCTCCGGCTTGCAAGACAACAAAAATATCAAAATATTATTATCAAAACCAGAATTTCGGGGCTAGAGAGCGAAACATTGCTGAAAAGTAGCCGGCCAAAAAACGGAAGTAGCCGGTCACATTAGCCGGCATCCGGTGAAAAATGAACACGCTGCAAACAGAGAGGCTTGTTGCGATGGACAAGTAGCCTTTGGCTTTTTGACCAGAAAAATAAGTGAGTGTTCATTGATAATTCAAAGACTGGATCCGTTGACACCAAAGTTTGCTCATGACTTTCATTGCATTGCATGCACCTTTCCACCATGCCACTCATTGAGTCTGAACTGAAATTGAAAGAGTACGTTTTAGTAAAACTCCTGTTTTGTTGTGCTCATTTTCGCTACTGTACTTTCTTTTATAGGGATATAAACATTCATACAAAGCAAAAAATCTTCAGTTTGTCTCCTTTCGATCGTACAGAGATATTGTGTGACAGGAAAACTTTAGTTCAAAGGGCAATGATCTTTGTGAACGTACCCTTAACCAGCTTAAATAGCTTTTCGTATGCAAAATCAGTGTACGTTAATTAACCGCTGGTATTGTTTAAACAGCATTTTATTGACAGGGATTCTATAGTACCATTGTTTTTGTAAACTCTTCATGCAATTTTATGAACTAAATGATGACCTCAAAGTAACAGCAAGTGCTGGACGGCACTTTTAACGCTGGTCGGAAATCCTGAGTGCGACCGGCGTGGGCCATGCTAAAAGTAGTTCCGGCAGTGCTAATGTTTTGTTTACACTAAAAGATAATCTGTTCGCATATGTTGACATAGAGATTAATCCTCTGATAACCAACTCGGGTTAGTCGGGTACTTCTAAGTTAATGGAGCGTTCCCCTAATGTGATATGATCCAATATGGCTGCATTGCGGCCATTTTGTTACAATTTTTTCATGTCCTTAGCCATAACTCAAACATGTATCATCAGATTTTATTCAAAGTTAATACAAGTACATTAACCTGTATCATAAATATTCATGTCAATTCGTTTCACAATCCGATGCAATATGGCTGCCTTGTGGCCATTTTGTTATGATTTTGTCATGTCCTGAGCCATGATTTGGATATGTATCAACTGATTTTTTTCAAAGTTGGTACAAGGATATTGACCTATAATGTCATAAATATGCATGTCTATTGGTTTCACAGTGAAATGCAATATAATGGCTACCTGGCGGCCATTTTGTTATGATTTTGTCATGTCCTGAGCCATAACTCAAGCACGTCTCAACCGATTTTATTCAAAGTTGGTACAAGGACATTGACCTATGTCATGCATATCCACATTGATTTTGTTTGGGAATGATCTAATATGGCTGCTGTGCGGCCATTTTGTTATGATTTTTTCATGTACGGAGCCACAACTCAGGCACAACCAATTTTATTCAAAGTTGGTACAAGGACATTGGGCCAAAGTAAGTAAATTCTTTGTATTGCGTCCACTCAAAATCCTAAACGGTACTCGGGTAAGCGGCTAAAAAACATACACAGAAAATTTAACACAAAATCTGTTTGCCTTATTGGACAATTTTTCCCAAACCACATAAATACTCCTAGTCCCAGTGTGACACACTGTACGATCACTGTATGCATTTTCATAAAAAATGGATCAAAATAAACAGTCATTCTTTGACGTTTGCTTTTCTCTTATTAGTTTTAGATTTCTTTCTTGTGCATTCAAAGTGTCCACATGTCAATACCATTGCACAGCAACTTGACAGCCTTGACAGTTTGAGGAATGGATACACTATAACAGTATACAGTTAGCAGTCTTTTGTCCTCAAGTTCTTGTACGTTTTTTTCAAGTTTCTTGTAATGCCTATGCTCTGATGGAATGTCATAGTTTTGCTGAAAGGTGTCTGTTTTGAAAGAAAACACCAAACAGAAATGGTAACTTGTAGCCTCTGCATTCAATTTTAGAAAGATGGGGCATCAGAGAGAAGAAGAAATTGATGATATGATTGACAAAAGTATTCCCTATAGCTTCCTCGGATGTACAGAGCTATAATTCAGACATATTTCCACCAGTATCATTCAAAGTTGGTACAAGGACATTGACTTACCGATATGTCATACATATGCATATCAATTTATGTCACGGCATGTAGCAGTATCATGTCAATTATTGAATTTTCGTAATTAGTCTGATATGTCAAGAAATACTGCATCAAATTTCATGAAACTTGGTACAGATGTTAAGCTCACATTGCTTTAACAGTGAACAAGACATTTGTCAGTGTCAAGTCAATTAATTTGTAATTGCATATGTAATGAAGTTTCCTAATTAGAGTGATATATCCACAAATACTGCGTCAAATTTGATGAAACTTGGTACAGATTTTGATCTCATAGTGTTGTAAATACAAATCAATGATACTAAGTGGTATCATTATATAAATTAATAGATAGTTTACACTTACATAATGGATTTTTGTTTTTTGGGGTGAATGTCCATGGGGTGAATGTCCAAAGTACTGCATCAAACTTTATGAAATATGGTACTGGTGATAATCTGTCAGTGTTAGGATAGGATGCAAAAATGTTTGGCAGCATCCTGTCGATTAAGTACTAATTGATTCATTTTAATGACCTTTTGTAATTAGTATGGCGGCTTACATTGGTTTATGTTTTCACCACCATAAAAACTCATTTTTGGCCATTAAGCCCCATCTGTATCGCAGTATTTGGGACTCTTTCTTCTCAGAGGACTTGTAATTAAAGTGCCCATTAACAAGTGGGGACTGTGTCATTGTCAATGACTTGTTAATGGTAGTTTTATACAGACATTTAGAAATAATAAAATAATTTCTGAGTCAACTGTTTTATTGTACATGCAACAAGACATCATAATTGATCCTGCAATTTATAGGTACTAAAATGTTTTTAGTTCTATCAGAGCAGAACAAAATATCTTATATGTCAAAATCTTTGAGATGAAAGCCAGGCAAGTGCTGTTGTTATAGCTTTAATGACAGTTTTTAAGCAAAGAAATTTTGACGGGTTGGAATAAGTTTCCATATACCATTTATGTAGCAGTCCATGTTGCAGAGAGGGTTTTGACGCTATGAAAATAGTTTTGTATTTTCTCTTAAAGGTATACTGTCACCTGTTCCAATTTTGCCACAGTTACAATGGAAAGAGAAAATCTAACCAATCACAGATTTTAAGCGGGTGGCCGCTTTTTAAAACAGCGCCCTCACATGGGCATTTTGAATACCAAGGAACGCCCCTTTGACCATATATAGGCATATTTAGATAACAGGTGACTGTATGCCTTGAAGGTAGTACTTGCATGCCTTAAAAGTGAGAGACTTAAAATTTTGCTCAAATTAGCTCAACCATTCTCTTTGAAAATCAAGAGGAAAAATTTGGAATCATCATGCAAATTTCGGTATCAGATAAACAAATTACCCAATATATGAAATTCAAACTGGCCACTATCCCTGTTTTCAGTCCATGGGGAAAATATTGATTTCCACTTTTCACAAAACTAAGACTGAAAAGTTAAATTATGCCAAGAACTTCAAAATAATCACTCACAAGTGATAGCTCAAAAAAGTATTGTACAAGAATTTAGTTTAAATAGCTGTCTCGGAGTTGTATTCTACACTATTAGTCTACAATCTCATTGAGTAATGCTGGGATATTTTCATGAGTTTTGTTTTTACTCTAATCAACAGGATGCCAAAAGTCTGGAACATTCCGATCAACAGGATGCCAAAAGTCTGGAAACATTCCGTGTGCTTAGTAGTTGGAGAAAGCGGCCAACAACAGATCTAATAAAATGGACCAATGTTGGCGTGAAGGGTCAGAATGAACACAGGCAGACACAGGTAGAATTAAATATTTCAGACAACATGTATCATCATGTCTTACAAAGGAAAGATGCAAAATATTTGTGCTTTATTAATGCCAAAATACAGTTTAACAGCAATGTAATGGGAGTTTGTGTATGATATACATACAGAAAAAGTGAAATTTAGAATATTTGATGATCTGAACCATGCTGTATTTAAGCCCGGTGATGTCCTTTCTTAACATAGAAATGATCTTTATCAATTTATTGATCATCGCTGAAAATTGTACAGAAGTTATGACAAAAGATTTTGTTATAAGTAATCATTCTTTGATCAACTAATATGATTTATAAACCATTGTGAAATATTTAAAAAGCATGTTTTACCGTATGAGATCTTCTTTTGTGTTAAAGCACATGAAGGGGTCAATACCATAGTCTTTGCATTTCAGTGTATCTGCCCATTCCCTCCTGATCTTGTACCATTTGAAGAACATACATGATCATGTCATCCATGAAATATTTGTACAAGGCAGAATGTATTTTTTCTATTTTCCCTGCATGTTTGTAGCTGTTGAACGTATTGGCAGTTTATTAGTACAATGTATTACACCATGGAACTTCTGTAGTGTGTTACACCGGGGAATATACAATACAAGAATCATTTACATATATATTGGATCAGTCTGACTGTAACTTTCAAGTACAATCTCAAGCCTTCAAACAAACAAAAATACTCCAAAAGTGATGTCATTTTAAGTCATGACTTCATATTTATTATAACATATCAGAGCACAATTGATGGATTTTTAGTCCCTCCGGGGGGACTTATAGATTGAGTCATGTCCGTCCGTCCGTCCGTCCATCCGTTCACGCAGATATCTCAGACATGCCCTGGTCAATTTCTTTCAAACTTTGCACAAGGATAGTACCCTACCTCATACAGATGCACGTCGATTTGTTTCACAATGTAATCAAATTTGGCCGTGTTAGAGGACTTTTTAGTTTACACCTCCATAGACTCCCATGTATAAGGCAGTTCTCCATAGACTTCCATGTATAAGGCAGATCTCCATAGACTCCCATGTATAAGGCAGTTCTCCATAGACTCGCATGTATAAGTCAGTTCTCCATAGACTCCCATGTATAAGGCCAAGAAAAATAAAAATTTAGTTTGTCATCGTATTCATATTGCAAAAAGGATGCAGTGACACAGTTTTTAGTCCCCACGGATGAAGTCCAGGGGGCTTATAGATTGGGTCATGTCTGCCGTTCGTCCATCCGTTCATCCATCCGTTCACGCATATATCTCAGACATTTCGACAAAATGTCATGTGACCTCGGTGACCTTTGACCTCAAATATACATATTCGTCCATAACTCAGTAACCATGATGGGACACCTTATAACGCCACATATTGCACCTCATTAATTATGTGCATATCTAATTTTGAGCGAGCCAATAGAGCTAGAGGTCTGATTTTTGGTATTTAGGGATAACTTAGTAATACAACTTTTTTGACAAAATATCACGTGACCTCAATGACCTTTGACCTCAAATATACATATTTGTCCATAACTCAGTAACCACAAGTGCTACACCCTTCATATTTGGTATGATGGGAGACCTTATGACACCACATACTGTACTGCATTAATTATGCACATATCTAATCAGGGTTTTACATCACTTTTACTTTTGAGAGTCCCTGGGACCCCTGGTGTTAGAAAATGCGAGTCCTACATCAAAATATGGGGGTCCCAATTTATTTCACAAGAATATTTTATTGTTTATCCATGCCATGGTTTTCACTGTGTTCAATTAGTATTTTAAACAAAGCAAATGCTTGCACATTTCTTAATAATTAATTCTTACATGAAAATTCTAGTTCATACTGAGGTCCCTCATTGATCAATTCAAAGAACACTATTCATAATTGAAATGATCTCATAACTTTATAATGACAAGTTCACAACATTGTGAAATTTGAACAAGTACTCAAATTTGGCAAATTGACAAGAAGGTAAGTAATTCCATATTCTGAAATGGCATTCACCTAGCAAGTCCAGTAGGTTTGAGTTCACACTCTGCCAGCAGCTCCTTCGGCAAATAACCTAGCAGTGTTCATGAAGTCAAAATCATCTATGATGGGGCCAACCAGTTTGATGAACATTAGTCTATTAAGCCTTTGAGGATTGAGTCTATTTCGTGCCCTCTGTTTGATGGCATTTTGTACTGAAAAGCCCCTTTCACATGGGGCAGAGGACACTGGTATGACAAGAGCAATTTTAGCAAGAATGGCAAAATCAGGATACTCCTCTGTAAAATCAGTTAGCAACAGCTTGATATACATATCAAAATTCAGTGCGTCCCTATGAGATCTTGTGAAGTGTTTGTAAACAAGAAAGTGTGCCCTAGCTCTATTGCATCAATACCTGGTGTATTGTTATAATGATTCAACAGTTGATCAAGCTGGTTGACCCCATAGTCAGGTAGGTTGGCCAAATTTTCAGGATATCTGTGTGGGTTGAGAATCACATCAAAACATTCCAGAATATTCATCTCATCATCTGGAAATCTGCTATCTAAATTATGCAGCAGTTTGTTGATATAATTTGCTCGTACACTACGGAACCTCTGTCTGAGTGGCTGATTGTCAGTGATTTGAATGTTTTTGTATGTGTTTTTCTGACCATTGCCAGGAACATCACCCAAATCATTAAAGACTTCTCTGACAGTGTGTGGAATCATTAGTCATTGTATTCAATGTTCCCTAGTAGACTGAACACTTTTTTTGATATGGGATAGGTTGACAGAATCTTTCTGAAATGTAAGGCTCAAAATTCCAATCACAGTAAGGACATCAATCAATAAGGCAGTGAATAGCAGAAACAATGAATTGGAGACAAATTTCAACAGGCCATCAGCCTTTCCCCCTTTTTTGTCACTTGCCAGTGCCAAGGCAATTGGCTCAAAACTGATGAAAATCATCTTGACAGCTGATTCAACCGACAACCAACGAACAGATGTAGGCTCAGTAATTTGTTTTGCCTTCCCATTCAACAGAGTTTGAATTTCTCTAAGTTTGTCATATCTCACACTAGAGTCATTGAAGTATTTATACAATGAATGGATTAAATTATGATATTCTTTGCAATATTCAATATCTCTGCCTGCTTGAGAAGCAGCAAGATTCAATCGATGTGCAACACAATGCACTTGAACAAGGTTGGGATTTCTGGCTTTTAATTTTGCACCCAACCCGTTCAAACGACCGGTCATTACGGCCGCCCCGTCTGTTCCTAGTCCGTATATTTTGTCTCCGGCCGCGTCACAGATTTCTTCCTAATCAAAAATTCAATCAAGGCGTTTCGATCCCTGCAGCAGTGGCATCTGTAATTTGCTGGTTACCGAGGAAAGAAACATTCGCCTCGCCATTCTGAATATATCGAACATATATAGCAAGTTTCTTATGAACGGTAATGTCACAAGTCTCATCCAACATTATACCGATGAAGTCACTTGCATGAATACTATCAATCAGGGACTTCTCGATCACACGTTGAATACACTCTTCAAACTCCATAACTATCTGAGGACGTTTGTAATATTCAATGTCTAAGCCGTTCAGATTCTGTAGATGCATGATGTCAGTGAATACATCGCACGGAAGGTCACGTTTAGCGATCAGGTAAACAGTACGTAATTGTGCAGCGTACGCCTCGAGTTCGTTACTCTTACCCTGCAACTGCCGGTCCTCTACAGATTTGCAAGCAGTAGTAAATTGCGACCCGAAGCTTAGGATTTTAACACTTGTGAGATGACTTTTCGAGTCCTGATGACATGTGAGAGTTGAATGTTGAAAATTGGAACAACCTCCGTGAACGGGCATGTGACATTCGCTTTCAAACATACATCGCATTCCATGACGTTTCGCTCTTCAGAATATCGAAGCCATTTAAACCTATCGAGCCAACTTCTGTTGAATGTTCGTAATTTTGCTGACTTGGCCGGGGGACCTGATGTATCAGTATCGCATGGCGTAGCTGCTGTTTCGGCCTCGACCAAACCTACATCGTGCTGGTTGCTGCGGCCGCGAAAAACTTTCGCAGATCGCCTGTTTTGGGTGTTTGACACGACCACCCATGATGCATAAACAATGTGTTAATCGATGCAAACAAGAAACGACCAATTAAGAATCAGTTTACATTTTGAAAATCACTTTTTACCGTAATATAATTTGTTTCGCGGGTACCATTGGTCATCAAACAGTGGAGGCCAATGCACTACGGAGCATTCCATTAAAGTATGGGGTCGGTAAGGTTTATGTGTTTTACGTGTTCAGCAGCTTCGCAAGGTGTACACCAGCAACAGATATTGCTGCGTCCCAAGGGACGCGTGGTTTAGTTTTTGAGGGGTCCTGCGTCCGGTTTTATGCGTAAAGGACGCAGAAATGCGCGTCATGTAAACCCTGTCTAATCTTAGCAAGCAACAGAGCTGGATGTCTGATTTTTGGTATATAGGGATTACTATAGGATAGACATTTTTTGACAAAATGTCATGTGACCTCGATGACCTTTTACCTAAAATAAATATTTATGTCAATAAATAAGTAACCACAAGTGCTATGTCCTTTATATTTAGTAGGATAGAAGACCTTATGACAACACATGCTTTACCTCATTAATTATGCACATATCTAATTCTGGGCAAGCGAATAGAGCTAGAGGTCTAATTTTTGGCATATAGGGATTAATTAGCAATGCAATTTTTTTATCAAAATGTCACGTGACCTTGATGACCTTTGACCTTGATTATACATATATATGCATAACTCAGTAACCACAAGTTCTATACCCTTCAATTTTGATAGGATGTTAGACCTTAAGATGTCACATCTTGTACCTCATTTATTATGTGCATATGTATTTCTTGGCTGGCCAATAGAGCTAGAGGTCTGATCTTTTTTCCCGATTTAGAACCATAACTTAGACATGCCTCATGTGTTTTAAATTGGGAACAACGACATAGACCTATGTGCCCATAGATCTCAACATATACACTCCAGTGATGCTTCTTGAATGACCAAATTTCCCTGCCCCATCAAGACTAATACTCCTATTACAAGTGGGGACTATGTCATTGTCAATGACTTGTTTTAAACAAGTTTTTTATTGAGGTTATCAAAATAGTGTACAACATTAATAGTAGGAGGGTACATCATGACAGCTTTTCCCCACACAGATTTAGACGTGGTGGGTATGGCATGTTTTGGCCAAATCGGCCATACCCACCACATCTATTAAAATTCATGAGTTTACTTTTCTTGTTTACGCACACACTGATATCTATCGGAAATCTGGGGAATGGCTATTACATCAGGTTGACAACCCCCACATGTGGGCAACGAATTAGATTACTCTTTGCATGGAGCTAGCTTCATGCCCTATGTAAGGCCCAAAAAAAATATGTGCTGTTCCAGTTCCGATTACCCGACCTACCTCAATTTTATCCCCCCGACCCTAGACTTTTTAGAGCTTCGTAAACCCGGAAGTAAAAATAATGATATGAAAAAATGTGAAACGCATGAAACTAATTTTATTTCGATTTTGATACTTTTTTTAACTACTTCAATAAAATACTGTTGAAACAATACCAGGCGTAAATTTCCCTACGCTGATTTTGCATATGAAAGCCTATCAGCCAGTTGAGAGTTACATTCACAAAAGTTCATTGCCCTAGCTAGCCCGATAAGGTTTCTGTGTCACATCGTCTCTGTACGATTGAGAAAAGGAGAAAAACTGAAAGTTTTGTGCATCATATGAATGTCCATAACACTCTGAAAATAATTCTGATAGCAAAATTGACACAAAAAATTGGACTTTACTGTCACAGAAACGTGTTCAGTGCAGACTGCACAAGCATTGAAGCAAGCTGTGGTGTCAATGGGCCTGGTTTTTGAATTCAGTGAACAGACACTGACTCATTTTTCGGAGCAAATAAACCCTAAAATTAACTGTCGGTGACAACCAACCTTTCTGTTTGTTATTTTCCCCATTCTAAAATGACTGAAAAAAAAGCAACTGGAGCAAATCTGACATCGAGAAAAACTCGACTCCGCATTCAATTCAAAACAAGGGATCTGACCCTCTAAGTTGTTCGTTTTAGCTCTACTGAGTCTGCGCACAAAACTACAAGACCAGCTAGGTCACTAGAAAAATACAGCTCACTGGTTTGCAAAGGGCAATGTTGATCCAAACTTACAGTAGTGAGGGATGATATACGCACAGTAAAAACATAACAAACAAGCACATTATTTTTTTCAGAAGCTACAAAACATTCTTTTATAAGTACAATAGATTTTTTTCTTGGTTTGTGTAGTGCAGACAGTTCAGTAAAAAATGAAAAAAATCCCTTGAAGGTACAGTGGGAATGGCTGGCTGTTGTTAATTTTGATGTTTGAATGTACATTAAGCCCTATGAAAGCAACTTACAGAATATGTACAAACAAACATACAGAATATTTAAGCATGAGGGAATATGCTACAATTTTTAGGGATATGTAGATCCAAACATGAATATTAATGAGCCGTCCGCCACTCTTGGAAGCCCTATACATTCACTACAGTGATACCCAAATTTGTTGACTTTTGAAACAATCTTATTGAGGATGGTGTTTGGAGCCAGCAGCTTGGATTGTGTAAGCAAGTGATTTATGGCTTGTAGTATGTATATCACAAGTGACATCAATGCAACATTAAAACTTACATATAAGATGTCATTAAATGTTTCAGTTAAATCCCCCCCCAAAAAAAATTTAAAATCCCCCTCAACAATTCCAGGAGAGGGGGACCAATGAAACACTCTATTGATGACAGTAAATATTGTGTTATGTCAATTCTCACAAGTCAGACTTACAGGTGGATAAACAGTTCACTTTCCTGTCAAAGAATTGTAATTCAGCCATATCAATTTCCGTGGCAGTCTAATAAACCACACACTTCAATTCTACTGATGAATATTTTATTCAATTTGAGTGCATTTCATGAGGAAATTGTTCACTGGTAGTTTGTTTGAACGCGTACAAATGCACATTGAGAAATAAAAAAATAATGAAAAACAAAGTTTCCCTACCTACCTACCCTATTTTTGAAAACCATGTAATCGGAACAGCACAATTTTTTGGCCTAAGACTATTGTGCTTCCAAATAAAGCAAGACACAATTTGATGATTTCTCTAATTTCTCTACAATTACAACACTTATAACATTCATCAAACAGGGAAATTTAAGTATGCAGACCTAGCAAAGCCATGTGTAATGACATTCGAGACACAGTGAGCATGCAATGGCCAAGATATTCCACAAATACTTGCCGTATAGCATGGTAGTACTAGCTCCGCTCCAGGCTCCATGACTAACGATGGAGGTAGACGAGAACTTTTTACCTCCTCGGACTGACCTAAAAATACAGCCATGGAGGTTACTATTAAAGTAATTTTCTGTCACGGTTTCAACCAATGTGTGATGGTCATGAGTTTTTAGCCTTATACGGCCAGTATGAGTCAAGAGTGCTCGGCTATGACTACGCCATAGCCATATTATAGCCCTGCCAAGCAGAACAGAGTAGAATAGCGCATGTGTAGACACCAAAGAAGTCGCTGAGCCTTCATTAGTCCCACGGACACCGTCCGGGGGGACTTATAGGTTTGGTCATGTCCGTGCGTGCGTCCGTGCGTGCGTGCGTGCGTGCGTGTGTGTGTGCGTGCGTCCGTCCGTTCACGCAGATATCTCAGAGATGCAAGAAGCGATTTCATTCAAACTTGGTACAAGGATTACTACATATGTCATACAGATGCACGTCGATTTGTTTTGTGATACGATCCAATATGGCCGCCAGGCGGCCATTTTATTACGATTTTTTCATGTACAGAGCCATAACTCAGACATGTTTCAACCGATTTTATTCAACGTTGGTACAAGGACATTGACCAATGTCATAGATATGCACGTCAATTTGTTTTGTGATACGATCCAATATGGCTGCCAGGCGGCTATTTTATTACAATTTTTTCATATACAGAGCCATAACTCAGACATGTTTCAACCGATTTTATTCAAAGTTGGTACAAGGACATTGACTAATGTCATAGATATGCACGTCAATTTGTTTTGTGATACAATCCAATATGGCCGCCAGGCGGCCATTTTATTATGATTTTTTCATGTACAGAGCCATAACTCAGACATGTTTCAACCGATTTTATTCAAACTTGCTACAAGGACATTGACCAATGTCATAGATATGCACGTCAATTTGTTTTGTGAGACGATCCAATATGGCCTCCAGGCGGCCATTTTATTACGATTTTTTCATGTACAGAGCCATAACTCAGACATGTTTCAACCGATTTTATTCAAAGTTGGTACAAGGACAATGACCAATGTCATAGATATGCACGTCAATTTGTTTTGTGATACGATCCAATATGGCCGCCAGACGGCCATTTTATTACAATTTGTTCATATACAGAGCCATAATTCAGACATGTTTTAACCGATTTTATTCAAAGTTGGTACAAGGACATTGACCAATGTCATAGATATGCACGACAATTTGTTTTGTGATACGATCCAATATGGCTGCTGTGTGGCCATTTTATTACAATTTGTTCATATACAGAGCCATAACTCAGACATGTTTCAACCGATTTTGTTCAAAGTTGGTACAAGGACATTGACCTATGTCATAGATATATACGTCAATTTGTTATGTGATACGATCCAATTTGGCCGCTAGGCAGCCATTTTATTACGATGTTTTCATGTACAGAGCCATAACTCAGATATGTTTCAACCGATTTTATTCAAAGTTGGTACAAGGACATTGACTAATGTCATACATATGCATGTCAATTTGTTATGTGATACGATCCAATATGGCTGCCTTGCGGCCATTTTGTTACAATTTTTCATGTACAGAGCCATAATACTCTCAGGCATATCTCAACCGATTTTATTCAAAGTTGGTACAAGGACATTAACCTATGTCATACATATGTATGTCAGTTTTTTTCATGATATGATCCAATATGGCTGCATGGCAGCCATTTTGTTACAATTTTTTCCTGTCCTTAGCCAAAACTTGGGCATGTCTCAAATATGGTACCAGTGATAATCTGTCAAGTGTTAGAATTGTATGCAAAAATGTTTTGCAACATCCTGTTGATTAATTCCTAGTTGACTCATTTTCTGAACTTTAGGATGGTGGCCTACATTGGTTTTATGTTTTCATCACCATGGAACTCATTCTTGGCCATTGAGCGCCATCTGTATCAAAGTATTTTTATCACAGACCTAATTAATGAAGAGGACTCTATCCTCTCTGAGGACATGTAATCAAAGTACCCATTAACAAGTGGGGACTGTGTCATCAACGATGACTTGTTTATTGTACTTGTGGTCTTTGGTCCTTGCAAACTTTGCAGCCACCTAAGTCTGTGTATAGTGATTTGTGTTTGTCCACAGTGTTTCCCTCTATTGTGGTGCAGGGTCACATAGTGAACGGAACATGTACACAAAGGTCCACACAGCATTGTACCTATGGTACATCAGAAAAACATGAGAATGTTTTTTCTCTTTAGAGAGGGATTGGATGCATACAATTAGCTTGTGGCAACTTTTTAGAGAACACAAACCGACCCTGAAGCATTTCCTCTAGTGTTAACAATCCATGTAGGCACAGAACTTGTCCATGATGTAGGAGACATTACTCCATTGATCCAATATGTGGATTGGCGGGACATCATGGAATTAACTTTTTTTTTCCGGCCCAACTATGTGTGTCGCAAATTTGATCGTATTTTTATCTTTTCTGAACTCCTATGACCGTCACCAACTCAAACAATTTTATGTCGATTTGTTGCAGTTCTATATAAGATTTTCCAACTACATGTAATAAATTCACAGCATTTCAGTTTCAGGAATAAGAGAGTTGTTAGAATTCCACCCCATTTCTTGTTGTGTAAAGTCAATTTGTTCTTTTGATCAGGGCTCGAAATTAACGGTGGTCGTACAGCCAAAGACCACCACTTTTTCATTTTGGACCACCAAATTCAAATGTTGGTGGTCCAAATGGACCACCACTTACGTCAGAAATTTTTGAAGACGACGTACTTGGCCCGCACAACATTGCCTGAACGTGGTTCAATGCAGCACAAAAATAGAACATATGCACCTGCTTGCAAGTGACATTTATCATGATATTTTGCAACATTTTAGACTTTAGCAGACCGCAGCACTTTATGCAACATTGTATTTCATCATCACAAAACGTCATGTCAATCAGTTCTGTACAGACAATGGCACTACAGATGCAAAAAATTCGAGAATCGATCGAGTCTTCGTTGTTGGTAACACAATACAGTTAATGGTCATTATGTCGCATATTATTTGGAAAGTGTTGACGGCTGACCATTTAGACTCTGTTGGGTTGCATTCTTGAGAGGTCCCGCTGGACTTTGAACAGTATCTACTTTTTGTTGGCCCTTTGAAAACACTAATTTCGTAGTCAGAAGGTATTTTCTTTGACTATGATCTCATTGGGCTGCTCAACGATCATATACGGGACATGCATCACGGCATGGCAAACGTTCAGCTACACCTTGAAGCCCCCAGGTTGTTGTTTTTTGTTAATAGAGCATGCGCATTACAGGAAACCCCCAAGTTCTACAGAAAAGACTGCCCAGCTCACTTCAGATACTGATTCCTACCGTGCGCATTTTGAATACATTTTACGCAAATAAAAACCCAGTTGCGTAAAATCGTACGCAAGTTTTGAAAGTGTAACGGAAACGCTACCCAGGCCCATTCGTGTTCAGGCAGTGTTCAAATCGGGTTCTGTTACTGCTTGCTATTGGTTTTTATGAGTGGAAGTATTTTGACTCTCTATAGTAGATAATAAAGTTCAGAAAAAATAATATTGTGAATTTCAAGTTCAATGGAGCAAATAGTGGGAATTTTGTCATCATAATTGTTAACAGCCGATACCTGGCGGAATAATTTTGAACATAAGAGTATGTGAACGACGTGACCATGTACAACTAGGCAAGTGCGTTAACCCTTCAGCTCTCCAAATCTGCCACAGTTTTCAGCTCATCTCAGAAAGTCTGAGTACCAATACTCAATCATAACTTCCGTGAATACCTAGTCACCCCGCAGACCGAAAATGCCGAAATTCCAACCACCGCCAGGCAAGAAAAGAACCAAAAAAGCATCACAGCGTTCACTGGAACTGCTTCACACCAAAGCGACGGCCAAAACGACACCCCTCATGAACATGAGGCCAGCAACGGGGAAGAACCTTTTCCAGATAAAATCACCATGGAAATGCTCTACAGAAGCCTGGAAAGTCTGCGAGCAGATGTCACCATGATCAAAACCAAACTCATGGTATTATCAGATGTCGAAGATCGAGTAACAAAACTCGAGGAGAGGCAACACGACTTCGAGAAATCGTGTGAATATGCTGCTACCAAAGCCGACGACAATGAAACCAGGATCGCCTCCCTCGAACAGAAAGTCAGTCAACTTACAGAAAACTTAAAAAACACTCAGGAGGAAAGTATTCGAGCACAACGTCGACTAAGAGAATGCTCCCTCCGCCTTTACGGAGTAAAAGAAGAAAGAAATGAAAAGCCAATGGAGGTCGCCAGACAATTGCTAATAGACAAGTTCAAAGTAAGTGATCATGGAATAGAAAATGCCTTCCGAGCCCCAGTAAGAGGGAGTATCACTAACAATCGGTCACGACCTATCATTGTGAAATTCACTCTACTGTCGAAAAGTCAACAGATATTACGCAAGGCCAAGCAAGCCCTAGTCGGAACAGAGATCTACATCAAACAAGACCTGCTCCCCGCAGATTACAAGAAAAAACGCCTGTACCACAAGATCATGGCGCAAGCTTACAAGGACGGAAAGAAACCAATCTTCCGGAATGGAATACTGTACATTGACGGAGCCAAGTACTCAGGACCCCCACCGACACTCGATGTGGTTTAAGAACTGCGCCTCAGACCACCCATGCGACTGCATGAACATTCGACCAGCAGATTGGAGAGCTACACTGCCACATCATCTTCACTCAAGTCATGCGACAACAACTTTGTTCAACTATTGATGGAACTTTTTTTATTAGATTTAGTAGAAACTGTTTGTTCTCTTTATGTCATTTTCTTATCCTTGTTCTTCACTATTCTTTCCTAAAAAAGGTAACAACCAAAAGAATGGAAGTAAGTGTGCTTTTAAAATATTCCAATTTTATCAAACATGCAGAAATTGAAATTCTTATCACTTAACGTGAGAGGTCTCAGGGAATTTAAAAAAGAAAGAAGGTGTTAACATGGTTAAAACACAAAAAGCCAAATATTGTTTTCCTTCAGGAAACACACAGCACGTCCGATAATGAGAAATTTTGGTCATCTCAGGCTTCGGGCGACTGTTTTTATTCTCACGGGAACACAATAGTAGAGGTGTCATGACTATTTTACGCAACTGTAATCATACTGTGAACAAAACACTAACATCTGAGCATGGAAGATACATTTTGCTAGATGTAACAATTGACGGCAGAAACTTCCTGCTCCTAAATATTTATGCACCCAATGATGAAAAATCTCATGTTCAATTCACACAGGAACTTCTCGACATACTATCGTCTCATGAAGTTCAACCAGACACAGAAATTGTCATTGGCGGAGACTTTAATTTTACATTTAATAATGAAATTGACAGGTCGGGCTCCAGTGGCCCTAATTGGCAAAAAGCCAAGGAGAGCATATTACAACTGTTAGAACATCACACTTTGATTGATATATGGCGAGTATGTAATCCCGGGGTCACTCAGTTCACCTGGCGTAGACACAGGCCTTCCATTACACAAAGTCGTTTAGACTACTTCCTTATCAGCGATTCACTGCAACAAGATATCAGCTCCACCGAGATTATCCCTTCCGTTAGCACAGATCATTCAGCAGTGACTCTGACCTTTGACCCTGTCACCACCCCATTTGGTCCGTCATATTGGAAACTAAATACCAGCTTATTACAGGACAGTGTTTACATTGATGAACTTTCCCAAAAGTTTACCCTTTGGCTCCAGGATTACGACGAAATAGAGGACAAAGGCCTCAAATGGGACCTCCTGAAATATGAGATTAAAAAATTTTCAATCTCATACTCAAAACAAATTGCGAAACTCAAAAAGGAACGTATCAATGAACTTGAGGGAGCAGTTTCCGATCTAGAGACCTCCCTCAGGCCAAATGCGTCAGAGGACGACATCCTCAGACTCCAAAATGCAAAAGCAGAGCTCGAGAAGGAATATGACTACCTAACTGAAGGTTCAATTATTCGTTCAAGAGTCAGATGGCATGAAAAAGGGGAGAAAAACAATAAGTATTTTCTAGGGCTGGAGAAGAGGAGGGGGAGAAAAGGGCATATCAAAAGAATCATTGGCGCAAACAATGAACTGAAAACATCGCAGAAAGACATTCTTTCTGAGCTGAAGACATTTTATAGTACTCTCTACTCCTCTAAAACCAGCCCAGAAAGGGATACTGATCACCACTTCCTGAAAAATGACAACATCCCACAACTAGGGCATCAGCTAATGAGAATTGTGAGTCACCAATAACCCACAATGAAATTTACTGTGCCCTCACCATGATGCCAAGAAATAAGACCCCTGGCAATGATGGATTGCCAGCAGAATTCTACACAACATTTTGGCCGACAATAGGGCCAACAGTAGTTGACTCCCTCAACTATGGGTTCGAAAACGGGAGTCTTTCCAACTCCCAGAGACAAAGTGTGATCACACTAATAGAAAAGAAAGGGAGAGACACCAAATACATCAAAAACTGGCGACCGATCTCTCTCATCAACGCCGACGCTAAAGTAGCTGCAAAGTGCCTCGCCAATCGTCTGAAAAATGTTTTGCCTAGCCTCATTAACTGCCAGCAGAGTGCCTTTGTCAAAGACAGAGATATAAGTGACTACATCAGGCTGATAGAGGAAATTCTCTGGCATACAGACGAAAACAAGCTCCCGGGAATACTGCTTGCCATAGACTTTGAGAAACCTTCGACAGTTTAGAATGGGATTACATTATGGAATGTTTAAATAGATACGGGTTTGGCCCACTCTTTAAACAATGGTTCATTACATTTTACACAGACTTGAGCAGTTGCGTTATGAACAATGGTTTCAGCACCGGTTATTTTAACATTGAAAGGGGGGTGAGACAAGGAGATCCATTGTCACCCTATTTGTTCATCCTAGCGCTAGAAATATTCTTAATTAACTTGAATGATGATGCCAATGTCAAGGGTATCAGCACAGGAATAGGTGAATGCAAATATGCCGCATTTGCGGATGACCTGACGACCTTTGTGACAGATGAACAGTCATGTCAGAGAATATTTGAAATGTTGCATCAGGCTTGATGGTCAACCCTACTAAAACGGAAGCTATTTGGCTTGGTAAGTGGAAAAGACGTAAGAAAAAACCATTTGGTATCAAATGGCCGACATCACCGATCAAAATTGCAGGAATTTACATTTCGTATAACCAAGAGTTAAACACCACTCTCAATTATGCAACACCACTCAAGCAGATCGAAGGAACTCTGGGAACATGGAAAAAGAGATCCCTGACACTCATGGGCAAAGTTCAGATTCTGAAAACCTTCGCCCTATCACAACTTAATTACGTCATGAGAATGACCACAATAACACCTGAAATTCTTAAGAGATTTGAACAGCTTATCTTCAATTTCCTCTGGAATGGGAAAGATAGAATAACCAGAAAGGTAATGGTCAGAGGAGTCTCCGAGGGGGGCTTAAAGGCCCCCGATGTGAAAACTACGCACAAGCTTATGCGTATAAACCTTATTAAAAGGTATTTAGATGAAAACATAGAGCACCCCTGGAAACTCTTTCTAGACCATCGCCTAAAATCTGTAGGTGGAAAGTACCTATTCAAGTGTAACTTTGATATTAACTCACTCAGCCTGCGACTACCGAGATTCTACCAAGAAATGCTTGAATCCTGGTCGGTCTGCAATGTTGCGGTCAACTCTGAGATTGACATTACTTGTCAAACAATTTGGAACAACAGAAATGTTCTAATTGGAGGGAATTCTGTCTATAACCCAAAGCTAAGACAGAAAGGATTTGAATTAATATTTGATTTACTTACCGAGGAGGGGTATCTGTCATGGGAAAAATTAGCCAACAAAAACCTCCAAGGGAATGAAGTTCTCCTTCTTTACGGAGCAATCACATGTCTCAGAGTTAGGTGGCCAGAGCCACTGCTGGTTGAACCGGTGTTTAAAGATGAATACGAATATGTGTTTTTTAATTGTAACTTTCGACCCTCCCACAAAGTTACCAGGGAGAGCATCAGAAACGCCATTTACAGTAAAGAGGAATTAAGTCCAATTAATGAACGCTATTATGAAAGAGAATATGACTTTACTGGACCATGGTCTCCCATATATAGTCTACCATTTAAGGTAGCCATAGACACAAAAACACGTGAATTCCAGTTCAAACTTCTTCATCATATTCTGTACACAAACTACGATCTATCTAGAAGAGGCATGGACCAATCACCGCTCTGTTCATTCTGCCAAAACAGCAACGAGACACTAGATCATCTTTTCTACACCTGTAAATTCACTGAGACCTTCTGGAATGAATTTCACACATTTTTCGAGGAATCTCTCAGTTTGTTCACTAGACATAACTTAAATGAAGTGCTATTTGGTGAATTTTTGGGGAGCTGTGACCTACCGCAACAGTTAATCACTCTACCATGGTCACATGATCAGCCTAATTGATGGATTTTTGTGGTTGAAAATTTTTTATGCGACTTTTGTCATATTACCTTTTGTATGCAGTGTTGAATCTAGAGGGCGGCACTGCGGGATTAGCGCGTTTCAGTATACACATTTTGACTGGCCATGAGGGCAACAGCATACGTCTGTACCCCGAGGGACTGTGAGCCACCCCCAAAAACAGACTGTTTCGCGAGGCCGAAGGCCGAGGGAAACAGTCTGTTTTGGGGGGTGGCTCACAGGCCCGAGTGGTTAAAGACGTATGCTGTTGTCTTCATGGCCAGTCAATATGTGTTTTATAACACACCTCATCCCCAGTCATGCATAAGAATGTACCATAGACAAAATTTATCGATGTAATGTGGTTTGGCAAGAAAAAGTTTTTCCCGACAGGATCACAATACTTCTGCAAAACGTTCAGTGCACCTTTGATTATAGTTTTCGTCCGTTTCGAGTCCTTGTTGGAAACCAGAGCATAATTCAGTTATTAGTCCCCACGGACATCGTCCGGGGGGACTTATAGGTTTGGTCATGTCCGTGCGTGTGTGCGTCCGTGCGTGCGTGCGTGTGTGCGTCCGTGCGTGCGTCCGTCCGTTCACGCAGATATCTCAGAGATGCAAGGAGCGATTTCATTCAAACTTGGTACAAGAATTACTTCATATGTCATACAGATGCACGTCAATTTGTTTTGTGATACGATCCAATATGGCCGCCAGGCAGCCATTTTATTACGATTTTTTCATGTACAGAGCCATAACTCAGACACGTTTCAACCGATTTTATTCAAAGTTGATACAAGGACATTGACCAATGTCATAGATATGCACGTCAATTTGTTTTGTGATACGATCCAATATGCCCGCCAGGCGGCCATTTTCTAACGATTTTTTCGTGTACAGAGCCATAACTCAGACACGTTTCAACCGATTTTATTCAAAGTTAATACAAGGACATTGACCAATGTCATAGATATGCACGTCAATTTGTTTTGTGATACGATCCAATATGCCCGCCAGGCGGCCATTTTCTAACGATTTTTTCGTGTACAGAGCCATAACTCAGACACGTTTCAACCGATTTTATTCAAAGTTAATACAAGGACATTGACCAATGTCATAGATATGCACGTCAATTTGTTTTGTGATACGATCCAATATGGCCGCCAGGCGGCCATTTTGTAACGATTTTTTCATGTACAGAGCCATAACTCAGACATGTTTCAACCGATTTTATTCAAAGTTGGTACAAGGACATTGACCAATGTCATAGATATGCACGTCAATTTGTTTTGTGATACGATCCAATATGGCCGCCAGGCGGCCATTTTGTAACGATTTTTTCATGTACAGAGCCATAAGTTAGGCATATCTCAACCGATTTTATTCAAAGTTGGTACAAGGACATTGAACAATGTCATAGATATGCACATCAATTTGTTTTGTGATACAATCCAATATGGCCGCCAGGCAGCCATTTTCTAAAGATTTTTTCATGTACAGAGCCATAAGTCAGGCATATCTCAACCGATTTTATTCAAAGTTGGTACAAGGACATTGACTTATGTCATACATATGTACGTCAATTTGTTTCATGATATGATCCAATATGACTGCATGGCAGCCATATTGGTTACAATTTTTTCGTGTCCTTAGCCAAAACTTGGGCACGTTTCAACTGATTTTATTCACCGATTTTATTTAAACTTAGTACAGGGACATCGACCTATGTCATACATATGCACATTGATTTGTTTTGTGATACAATCCAATATGGCCGCCGTGTGGCCATTTTTTCCGATTTTTTCATGTCCGGAACCATAACTCAGACATGTATCAAGCAAATTTATTCAAAGTTGGTACAAGGACATTGACTTATTTATACATATGTATGTCGATTGGTTTCACGAGATGGTCCAATATGGCCACATGGTAGCAATTTCGTTATGGTTGTTTCATGTCGAGAGCCATAACTCTGGCAAGTCTCAACTGATCTTATTCAAAGTTGGTACATGTACATGTACATTGACTTATGTCGTACATATACTTGTTGATTTTTTTAACAGTAAGATCAAATATCGCTGCATGGCGGTGAATTTGTTACAGTTTTCTTATGTACAGAGCCATAACTCAGACATATTGCCACCAGTATCATTCAAAGTTGGTACAAGGACATTGACCTATTTCATACATATGCTCCTCAATTTGTTTCACGTCATGTAGCAGTAACATGTCAATTACTGAAGTTTCGTAAATAGGCTGATATGTCAAGAAATACTGCATCAAATTCATGAAACTTTGTACAGATGTTAAGCTCACATTGCTTTAACATTGAAAAAGACATTTATCAGTGTCATTTTAATTAATTTGTAACTGCATAAGTAATGAACTTTCCTAATTAGAGTGATATAGCCACAAATTAATACAACGTCAAATGTGATGAAACTTGATACAGATGTTGATCTCATAGTGTTGTAAATACTGCATCAAACTTTATGAAATATGGTACAAGTGATAATCTGTTAAGTGTTAGGATTGTATGCAAAAATGTTTTGCAACATCCTGTTGATTAATTCCCAGTAGACTCATTTTATGAACTTTAGGATGGTGGCCCACTTTGGTTTTATGTTTTCATCACCATGGAACTCATTCTTGGCCATTGAGTGCCATCTGTATCAAAGTATTTTATCACAGACCTAATTAATGAAGAGGACTCTATCCTCTCTGAGGACATGTAATCAAAGTACCCATTAACAAGTGGGGACTGTGTCATCAACGATGACTTGTTCTTCAGAAAGTAGGTTAAACCTAGAAATTTCTCGACTATCGTTTCGATCGGCTGCAGATGACATCTTCATTTACATTCTTGTTCGCGCATGCATCAATGTCGTTTTTGACGTCAGCGGGCGTCATTTTTCGGAACTGATGCCTGGCAGGCAACAGTTTCAACAAATGATGCCTGATGACGTCGTTTACGTGGATCAGCACAAAAAGAAAGTATCCCATGTGACTATCAATTGGCGAATTAGAACACAGGCTGCGGATGAGGTGTGTTATAACACAAAATGACGCATTGGAAATCACCCAGTCCATCAAAAATGACGCACTGACACGCACACCATTGCAGTGGTGAATTGGGCGACGAGAATGTCCATGGAAATCAAGTAGGCTGTCCATACACATGCACGCATCACTGTTTGGAGTGCTGATTTGTCACATTGTCCAAACATGTTTCAACACCCAAAGAAACATTTGCAACTTTATAGTCAATACAACTTGTCAACACAATATTGTAATTTTATATCGGAATATCACAAAATGATGTTGTGATCATGATGCGTTCCAGCTGTTATGAGTGTGCATGTCATGTACTCAGCTGGGCCGACTGAGTTTCCACAAAAATCAAATCACTGTCACAGACAAGCTTAAGTGACATCTTTCGTAAATCTGTCTATTTATTATCCCGAGAAAATCAAGGGAAAAACGAAGAAAATTTGTTAGGAATTAAACTAAGATTTCTTTTAAAACTATGGTTCACTGATGCAGTACGGTGTGTCCGTTTCTAGTTTCTTGGTCCATCAATAAACTCAGTCCGTCATGCATGGCAGTGCATGCAGTAAACAATCCTGTTGTAATTCAGTCGGGTCAGAATGGCCACTAAGATATGATGACAATTTCCAACTTCACTCATGAGTAAGCAACAGTTCAAAAAGTTCCAGTCAAAACAGGGGAAACAGCAAATCTAACTTGCAAATATTGCCTTGGTGAAGACGTATCGTGGGCAAAGGTCATCTACTCGTGAACACATTTGTATGTGAATAGAAATGTCAAAAGGCTCCTCAGGTCACTGTAAATCTTATAATACGACTGCATTGGCTACCTTGATCGTTCAGAAAATATGTAAATCACATGCTCTGCTATGCATACTTTGCTTTATGAGCTAGTGTAAATGACAGTATCGATCATGACTTAAAGCTTTGTTAACAATTTGTCAAGTAAACAAATTTGTTATGAAATTAATTTTGTTTGTGAACTGTTTGTCGTTGGGAGGTCTCAGAAAACCAGAATGGACCTATATGACTATAATGCATAATTATAGTAAGAAACATGAATATTAATTAAGCTTATGAATATTAATTAATGACAAAATTAATGACAAAGAGGCCCCCAAAAGTCCATGGGCCAAAATGCTTGTGGTTCGCTTGTGGTTATTGCATGTATATAGCACAATAAGTTAATGCTCTATAGTCCAGACAATATAGAAGAAATACACTAGCTCAAGCAGCAAACTTTCCACAAATGTCTACATTTACCATCAATGGCATTGGCAATGGGGGTCATGCATGTGTATTTTAGCAAGACATCCTTTGGAAGTTCTGCTTGCTCAGTCAACACAGCATTTTGAATTTTCATGTCAACTAGTTCATTGCATATCAGATGAGCTTTAATAGCTGGCATATAAGACTTGAAGGACTTGATGGAAGGCAATTAAACCTGCATAAAGTGATGATCCAATAATATGACAACATTTTCATTTCAGCTGATTTCTAATTTGTATGCTTAAAAATATTTTTCAGTTTAAGCTATACATGATGACTATAGCTGGTGATGTTGATTATAATTTGCTCACGTTTTAACATACGTGAGCATATGTCACAGCGATGTCTGTCTGTCTGTCTGTCTGTCTGTTGGTCCGATATCTCAAAAACGGCTGATCAGATCAGAATCAAATCTGGTACATAGATTTAGTTAGCAAATGGCAAGAAGTGATTAGTTTTTGGTGGGTATGGCTTGCATACTTTTTGCTCATTTGCATAATTAATGATTTTAGAAAAAACGGATATTCATTAAAAACGACTGAACACAATTTGATGAGATTTGCTACAAATGTTGATCACACCAAGATATATCAGCAGTGGGAACCATTAACGGGTCATATGAAAGATAATTGCCAATTTGCATATTTAATGAACTTTCCTAATTAGGGATATATATCTGATTCGACTCGATCAAAATTGACCAATCTTGGTATGTATATTGAAGATACTATGATTTAAAATTATTGAAAGTCATTAAGCATTTTAACCTCGGCCAATTGTGAATTTGCATATTTAATGAAATTTCCTAATTGGGGATATATATCTGAATTAACTTGATTGTTGTTGTTGAAACTTGCTATATACATCAAAGATACTGTGATATAACATTATTAAAAGTCAAAAGACATTTTTACTTCAGCCAATTCCTAATTTGCATATTAAATGAATTTTCATAATTAGGGATATATATCTGAATTGACTTGATCGAAATTAATGAAACTTAATATGTACATTAAAGACACTATAATACAATATTATTGAGAGTCATTAAGCTTTTTCTCTTCAGCCAATTCCTAATTTGCATACTAAATGAACTTTCCTAGTTAGGGATATATATCGGACAAATTTCGCAGAGTTGCAGCTCACAGGCCTTTAATAATAATAATAATAATAAATATAACAATCTTACTAGCCAATTTAAAGAAAAATTTGAAAAGGAATGTGCCTCGGCAATGCTTAAAATAATTTCCAGTGAAATTCATCAGGAAACTCAGCAGACTAGTGACGCAACATGTATTGACAGAGGTTAACTCAAATAGTGACACAACGGTGTATTGACAGAGGTTTATTCAAATAGTGACGCAACGTGTATTGACAGAGGTTAATTCAAATAGTGACGCAACGTGTATTGACAGAGGTTAACTCAAATAGTAACACAACGTGTATTGACAGAGGTTAACTCAAATAGTAACACAACGTGTATTGACAGAGGTTAACTCAAATAGTAACACAACGTGTATTGACAGAGGTTAACTCAAATAGTAACACAACGTGTATTGACAGAGGTTAACTCAAATAGTAACACAACGTGTATTGACAGAGGTTAACTCAAATAGTAACACAACGTGTATTGACAGAGGTTAACTCAAATAGTAACACAACGTGTATTGACAGAGGTTAACTCAAATAGTGACACAACGTGTATTGACAGAGGTTAACTCAAATAGTAACACAACGTGTATTGACAGAGGTTAACTCAAATAGTAACACAACGTGTATTGACAGAGGTTAACTCAAATAGTAACACAACGTGTATTGACAGAGGTTAACTCAAATTGTAACACAACGTGTATTGACAGAGGTTAACTCAAATAGTAACACAACGTGTATTGACAGAGGTTAACTCAAATAGTAACACAACGTGTATTGACAGAGGTTAACTCAAATAGTAACACAACGTGTATTGACAGAGGTTAACTCAAATAGTAACACAACGTGTATTGACAGAGGTTAACCCAAATAGTGACACAACGTGTATTGACAGAGGTTAACTCAAATAGTAACACAACGTGTATTGACAGAGGTTAACCCAAATAGTGACACAACGTGTATTGAAAGAGGTTAACTCAAATAGTGACACAACGTGTATTGACAGAGGTAACCCAAATAGTGACACAACGTGTATTGACAGAGGTTAACTCAAATAGTGACACAACGTGTATTGACAGAGGTTAACTCAAATAGTGACACAACGTGTATTGACAGAGGTTAACTCAAATAGTGACACAACGTGTATTGACAGAGGTTAACTCAAATAGTGACACAACGTGTATTGACAGACGGGTCAGTCACAATCAGGGTGCGCTAGATGATTTTCATTTGTTATGGACATATATCTGCTATTCAGACTGATATTATATTGCCTATTTGTTTCTAATAAATAGTAATAGTTGTATCTAACTTGGTCACATAAAGAAATATTGCATATATTGTGCAGGTTTGGTTGTACATCCACAAAATGCCTTTAAAAACAGTAAAAAGTAGCGTTATGCTGTTTCACTTCAAAATATACTTAATTTCAAAATGTTTTTTGGAACACAGTGTTAAAATTGTGGAATTTTTAGCTTACAAATGTTATTGCAGGATACCTAATCTTTCTTTCACAAGTTATTTCATGTGATTATGTCCATCGGAACAGAAACTGTGGTATTTTACCAAAACAGTAACATCGTTATGTTTTTGTGTTTTATGACCATAAGTACATATACCTTTAGTTTATATGTAGCAAAATGGGTAAAATATTGTAATATTGAATTTGTTCCAACCTCAACATCCATGGCAAGCATTTTATACACCAAAATTAAAATAAAATTGCACATTGTATTGTTTTGTGAATAAATGAAAATAGAGATCGTTGTGGTCGGAATTTCTTGTAGCGTCCGTGACACACTCATATCTTAAGGACAACAGGAGTTATAAAAGATCTGATGTCACAGGCCTAAGTGTCAATAGGTGCCTACCTTAAATAAACAAATTATATAATTACTGTCCCTTGCATTCACTATTAATATTCCTAAAATATGGAAATGTAGCATCCGTGACGGTGTAGCATCCGTGACGGTGTTTACTACATAGTCATAATTAATAACTATTTAAAACATTTTAAAGCAGTTAATCCACTGAAACATATAAATACTAGTGTGTATTGTGTGTACATACATGGAGTTTGGTTACAAAATGTCTTCAAGGCATAAAATTGTAAATTTGCACAAAATTGATTTTTTAAAAAGTAATAAAACACTCAAAAAGTTATGTTGAGCCTCAACTGTAACACTTAGATTGGTGTTTTTTAAGAATGCAGTAATTATATTGAATATGTTATTAGAATTCTAGTGAAAAGAACAATGAATTCTGTGCTGTATATGCATTTATTATTGTGTATTCCATTTCAATTCATTATGTCACGGATGCTACAATAAAATGCAAACATTGTTTTTCAGATTGTAAGCCAATCTAAATGTGAAATAACCACCACATTTTATTGTTTTGTTATCACATTTTGAATTTTAAAAAATCAAGGGGGTAAGAAATGACATTTGTGTTAACTCTGTCTCCACCACTTTCACATATTATGAAGGCAGAGAGTATGAATGTAAAGTTGGCGTCATCCTCATCCTCATCCTCGGGTGACCTTTCTAGCTGACGCTAAAATGACGCTACTCAGCATCAGCTTCAGCGTCGTATCCAAAGATTGCGGAGGTTACGCTACCCGATGATGGATAAATGATAAAATTCGCCCATAACTTAAGAAAATAACAACTCCATTCTTTCTCAACTTTCTTTTGAATCGTAAAACTGGTTCGCAGGTAATATTTTATAGTTAGAATATCTCATATGGACTAGTTTTTTGGAAATGTTAGTAATTTTCAGTCCATGGATCCGCAGATGTGTTTGTTGATATCCTCTTAACTCTTGCATTAAGATTTTCCAAAATTGATGCAAAAAACGTATACATCGTTCGAAATGTGTAAAAATTACCACCATGAGAGGTGATATGAAAGCCCGAAATATTCAAAGGACATATAAAACAACTTGTAGAACTATGACTTGAGGCCTGAAAAGTCAATGTACCGGTATTAAACATAAACCTTTGAACTTTAAGGAAATTAAGGGCTAAGAATGTTGCATTATATCTAAAACGTGAGAAACGGATATTGAGAGGAGAGGTAGCAAAATAAATTATGAAATGCAAATCCCACTGTGTTTTAATTAACATTTACAGTGATATGAAACTTGGAGCACATTTTAAAGTCGTTTTACACTTATCATTCCATCAGACGCATTCTGGAATAATCGGATCTGACGCCGGTGAAGTTGACGCTGTAGCGTCATCCTCATCCTCATTTTCACGTGACCCCTGAGGCTGAGGATGAGGATGAGTATGATGCCAACTTAACGCTCGTCAGAGATTACAGATATATTATAGAACAGAGGTCAAAGGTTGGCAGACTACATCTCTGATCTCCAGCCTCACTTAGGTGTGTGTGTGCCCCATCCTGACAGGTGTTAGAACAGCTGCAAGCCATTTGGATTTCTGGGGTGGTGTGTCAGATATATTGTCGCAAATTTTATTGTGGGACACAGGTCAAAGTTTAACAACCTGTCGCTCAAGCCTGATCTAGGTTTCTAGTTTTATCTTGGTTTTACACTTTAAGTAAGGCACTAGCAATGTTAACTTCTGTGTTTTTTGACGTATTGAAAGTTTATTACTGGTATAGACATTTTTCACATACTCCAACTGATTTTGCAGTAGTTGCTATAGCTTTCTTGTTCAATTTAAAGAAATTGTCAATGTTTTGACACAATTTTCACAATTTAAATGTTTGGTAGAGAAAGGTTTTGGAGAAAAGAGAAAAGAAAAACCAGATTATTAATTGTTTTTTATATTTCAAATTGACCTAACTTTCAAGTTTGATTTTGGTAGCATCCGTGACAAAATTACATGTCATACTAAACAGAAAATATTTTAGAAAGAAGTTCATTTTGATTACACTGAATGGTATCAATATTGTTGCTATAGCATGGTTAATTCATGACAATAAAACTTTTAAGTACAGCATACCAGCGGAAGGACATAGAGAAGTTGAAAGTCCTATTAAAAAATATGATCAATATTGTTGTATTTCTCACTAAACTTGAGGTTGTGTTTATTCATGGAAAAATTAAGTAAATCATACCAAGTATAGCTTATTTTAATGCCAATATGCATCTTTTATATTGTAATAACATAAGAAAGCATTAACAAATCATTGCTTAAAATTTTATTATGACATTTGTGTTTCATGTACAACATTTCTGTAGCGTCCGTGACACTACGTCGACCATATAAACAATGTGCACTGTGGTAAAACTAATGACGTTTGCTTCACCAAATTTTAGGAAGATATGCCCCATACCATAACCTTTCAACATATTATTTAACTGGACAGTTATCATGAACTTGAAATTTTGACCTAAGTGACACACTCTAGCGCACCCTGATTGTGACTGACCCGAGAGGTTAACTCAAATAGTGACACAACGTGTATTGACAGAGGTTAACTCAAATAGTGACACAACGTGTATTGACAGAGGTTAACTCAAATAGTGACACAACGTGTATTGACAGAGGTTAACTCAAATAGTGACACAACGTGTATTGACAGAGGTTAACTCAAATAGTATTGACAGAGGTTAACTCAAATAGTGTCTCTAGATGTTACAGTTGAACAGTGTACGTGTCACTTCGGTGCCGCAACTCAGTATTATTAAGATGGACACATTGCATTTACAAGACAAGCAATTAGCTTGGGTATCATGATACATTTCAAAGTAACCGGAACTTATTGATTGATTAGAGTAAACCAGCATAGGGAGGGCATGTCTAGACTGAGCAATTAACAATTGACTACACATATCTACAATGTAACTGTTTTGACAATTTCAACTGAGAGTTGAAGACCTGAAGAGGTTTTCTCAACTGAAACTAAATAAAAACATATATTTTCTTGTTTTAGGTTTTAACTGAAACTCTAAGAACAGCTAAATTGTAGATAAAGAGTAATCAACTATAGGTCTGGACTGAGCAGCATGCTGGATTACTGTAATATAATCAATGCGTGATACCCAAGCTAATCCTTCATACAACACATTCACATGTGTTCATCTCATACCAAGTTATCACCAAATTGAAACCCACTTAAAGTCACCACATGGTGCAGTGTTTGGAATTAGACAGACAGAAACTAAGTAAAGTTCATGAGTGAAAAGAGCGGTGATAAAGCAGTACATTCAAAGCAACTTTTGTAAGTTATAAGCTTGGAAATTTCTTATTCATCGCTAGGTGTTTTAACATGTTGTAATAAAATTATTCCACTCTTATGTTGTAATAAAATTATTCCACTCTTATGTTGTAATAAAATTATTCCACTCTTGTACAGGCATTTACCTTTGGATTAGGAGAGCTTGTCTGGGGTAAACTGAAAGGGTTTTCTTGGTGGCCAGGAAAAGTAGTATCTCATTTGGACATCCAAAAGCCAGTGGCTGAACTTAACCAAAGGTGGATACATTGGTTTGGAGAAGATAATATTTCACTGGTAAAGTATCTTAAGATGAATCAGATTTATATTTTAAAGGAACATCACTCTTAGTGCATGCACACTGCACGAAGTGTTTGCATGAGAATCTCAAAACTACTTGGCCATAGTTTTAAAAAAGTCCCACAAAGATTATTGAGGATCTTCTATAGATCATTGTAAATTGTTACACATGATTACTTTATGACAATGGAATTATTGACAATTTTTTGCTTCCATTTGCTTCAAGAATTTGTTACATGGCAAACTTTTATGATCAGTCCATATGTATTCAGTATTTGCTTGTTTTTCACTGTATGCATACATTAAGTATCTACTGATCTTGTTAGATCACATTATGCCAGCTATCATTATGCTGCAAGCACTTTTTTCATTCTGTGTTTGTGTACTCATGTGCACGCAGATATCTCAGACATAAACAGCTTTATACTGGTTGATGAAATGACTGATATCCAAATGAACAAAATGGATGATCAAACAGCACAACGTACTAATGTTATTAGTCCCCTCGGACGAAGTCCACAGGGACTTATGGTTTGGGTTCCATCCATCCGTCCGTCCGTCCACGCAGATATCTCAGACATGTCTGAGCCAATTCCTTTAAAACTTGGTACAAGAATAATACACTATGGCATATATATGCACGTCCATTGTTTTGGATGTGGCACGCATAATTAGTGCTAATGTGCAAAATTAGCAATTTTTGAAAAAGAGTTCTGTTTCTTAAGAGACTGCACCAAGTTTGATGAAACTTTGTACACGTTGGTCACACACAGCCCTAATAGCATATAAAGACATTTGTAAATATTGTGTCAATTAATTGCTAATTTGTATAAATTATGATTTTCCTAATTAGCTCCACTGTCAGCGACGCGGAGCTTATCAAATAGGTTGATTTTTCGTCATCGTCCGTCGTCGTCCGTCGTCCGTCAACAATTGCCTTCTCCTCTGAAACCGCAAGTCCAATTGGTGAAATTTGCATATTTGTATTTTTTGGACATTTTTTGGTGTTTTTGGTAAAAAAATCTTCTTCTCTGAAAGAGCTTGTCCGATTGCTTTGAAATTTGATATGCAGTTTACTTAGGGTGACTTCAGTCAGATTTGTTCAAATCGTGGTGAAATTTGCATATTTGTATTTTTAAGGCAATTTTTGTCATTTTTGGTAAAAAAATCTTTAAAAATCTTCTTCTTCAAAACTACCACTCAGATAGCTTTGATATTTGGTACATATGTCCCTAGGAATGGTCTATTTCAGATTTGTTCAAATTGTGCAGAAATATGTAAATTTGCATTTTTAAGCCAATTTTTGCCATTTTTGGTCAAAAAATGTATTTCTCAAAAAGAACTGGTCTGATAGTTTTGAAATTTGGTATACAGGTTTTTATAGATGAACTAAGTAATATATATTGAATTTCTGATAAAATCTGTAATTTTGTATTTTTGGGGCAATTTTTGCCATTTTTGGTCAAAAAATGTGTATTTCCAAAACTACTCATCTGATAGCTTTGAAATTTGGTATACAGATTTCAAGAGATAAACTAAATGATATTTATGGAAATTATGATGAAATCTGCAATTTTGAATTTTTTGGGCAATTTTTTCCATTTTTGGTCAAAAACTGTGTATTTCCACAACTACTCATCTGATAGCTTTGCAATTTGGTATAAAGGTTCCTAGAGATCACCCTTAATGATGTTTATTGAACTATGATGAAATCTTGAATTTTTTCAATTTTGGGGCAATTTTTTCCATTTTTGGTCAAAAAATGTGTTTCTCAAAAAGTACTGATCTGATAGCTTTGAAATTTAATATGCAGGTTTCTACAGATGAGCTAAGTAATATGTATTGAATTTCTGATGAAATCTGTAATTTTGTATTTTTGGGGCAATTTTTGCCATTTTTGGTCAAAAAGAGTGTCTTTCCAAAACTACTCATCTGATAGCTTTGAAATTTGGTATACAGGTTTCTAGAGATGAACTAAATGATATTTATGGAAATTATGATGAAATCTGCAATTTTGAATTTTTGGCAATTTTTTCCATTTTTGGTCAAAAAATGTGTTTCTCAAAAAGTACTGATCTGATAGCTTTGAAATTTAATATGCAGGTTTCTACAGATGAGCTAAGTAATATGTATTGAATTTCTGATGAAATCTGTAATTTTGTATTTTTGGGGCAATTTTTGCCATTTTTGGTCAAAAAGAGTGTCTTTCCAAAACTACTCATCTGATAGCTTTGAAATTTGGTATACAGGTTTCTAGAGATGAACTAAATGATATTTATGGAAATTATGATGAAATCTGCAATTTTGAATTTTTTGGCAATTTTTTCCATTTTTGGTCAAAAAATGTGTTTCTCAAAAAGTACTGGTCAAACAGCTTTGAAATTTGGTATACAGGTTTCTATAGATGAACTAAATTTGATCTGTTGAAATTATGATGAAATCTGCAATTTTTATTTTTGGGGGCAATTGTTGCCATTTTTGGTCAGAAAATTTTATTCTCAAAAAACTACTCATCACATAGCTTTGGTTGACATGTTCTTAGGGATGATCCGATGTGATGATGAAATCTTCAATTGTTTATTTTTTCAGCTATTTTAGCCACTTTTTTTCTGGCCACTGCATTGAGCTATCAAAGATTTCCACCTTCTTCATCAACATGTGTCAAAAATAGTTATTCTCTACATAAACACAGCGGATCTATATCGGCCGCTAGGTCGCTTGTTTCACTAATATTTCTATAGATACTGACTCAAATTTAATGAAACTTTTTACAGATGTATACATACCAGAGCTGTAACTTTGTGCTAAGGCATTTAGCAGGATCATGTCAGATCAATTAATAGCTGATTTGCATATTTGATGAGTTTTTGTAATTAGGGTGCTATGTCAAAAAATACCCACTCAAGTTTTATGAAACATGGTACAGATGCTGATATACCAGAGCTGTAACAGTATGCAAAGACAGTTAGCAGGATCATGTCATTTAATATTTTATGAATTTCTGTTTAAAAGTTTTGTATTGATCACTTCATTTAGGTTTATGTGAACGACATTCTCATTGAGCTGTGTGTATATTTGTCTCGGGCATTGTCCATGCAAATTTAGGGCCTGCCTTTGCTCCCTCCGATCGTCTCTAGACTTAAACAGCCAAAATCACAGTCCTAAGCAAATTGTGCAGTTGTGAAAGTCAGATAAATGTATCATGAATTCTTTACAAAAAAATAAGTAAACAACAGAATCAAACCAAGAGGTTAGTTTACTGTCAGGCCGGGTGCGCACGGGACGACTTTGCAGTGAGGCCGGGATCTCTCTTGTGTTCGAACTTCTACCATGTGCCTTGAGCTCCATCGCATCGCAGCTAGCCGGTAATTGTACTACTGTAGTCCTTGTGAGGATTAGATACCCGTTACGTTCGATATTATTTGGAAATACTTTTAAATTTAATAAGTAAGACTTTTGTACTGCATTCAAGATACAATTTGTTCCTTTCTGAGCGTTTTCAATTACAGCAACAATACGCGAAGTTGATAGGCTGTGTTGCCTGCAGCGTAGCCCGGCCGTACACTAAACTTCGTTTGAGTAAACTGAGCAGAATCAGTCCCGCCATTTATTTTCAACAAAATTTTCATTAAACTCCATAATGGAAGAAATGACTAGTTCAATGATTACGATGGTGAAGTATTGAATTATTATTTATGTAATTATGTTGTTCTTTCTCTATTCATTCAGCAAACTTGATCTCCGTACTGTCAGTCACAACATGCAATGCAGTGCATGAAGCTTACAATTGACTACCTCCATCGCTAGTTTAGCTGTTCAAGACGTTTGTTTGCACGGCTCACTATAGTCGGAACAATCTGTAAACACTTACATATTTATATCTTTCGGGTATTTCGCCCAACTTTCGCACGTTTTTAGCTGAGTCTCTAGTTTCGATGGACCAGACCTTTTCGAAGAGCGTAGGTTTCTATGGACGCCACAGTAAAACTTGCGTAGATGTGGTTGAGCATGCGCGGTGGTGTGATTATGTTTTGTTTCATGCGTCAACAAAGCCTGACTTCTGGTCCGGACAAGAATCATTTTTAGCTCCCATAGCCATATGTATATATGGCAATGGAAGCTATTCTTATAGGCTAGGGAAATGTCTGTATGTATGTATGTCTGTATGTCTGTATGTCTGTATGTCTGTCCGTCAACATCAAAAACTCCAAAACCGCTGTACATTTCATCTTGATATTTGGTGTGTACATGGATGATGGGCTGTAGATGAGATTTTGTTCAAATGAAGTTGTCATTGCCAAAAATATGCAAATTAAGTGAAAAAATGTAAAAACAGTCAAAATTGAAAAAAACTCAATAACCACTGAGCAGATTACATGAAAAATTAGCATGTAAGTACTTTGGGCTAACATGAAATGATTGTGCACATCTTGGGTCAGTATCTTGGACTTGCTATTTTTCATGAATTTTTTTGTAATTTTCTCCCATTTTTGGTCAAAAAATCTCCTGCTCTGAAACCACAAGTCCGATTGATTTGAAACTTGGTATGGAAGTGCATAGGAGTGACCTTTCCCAAATTTGGGCAAATCGTGGTGAAATTTGCATATTTTTAGTTTACACGTCCATAGACTCCCATGTATAAGGCAGATCTCCAGAGACTCCCATGTATAAGGCCACAAAAAATAAAAATTTAGTTTCTCATCGTATTCATATTGCAAAAAGGATGGGTGACACAATTTTTAGTCCCCACGGATGAAGTCCAGTGAGCTTATAGATTGGGTCATGTCCGTCTGTTCGTCCATCCGTGAGTCCATCCGTTCACGCATATATCTCGGATATTTTGACAAAATGTCATGTGACCTTGATGACCTTTGATCTCAAATATACATATTTGTCCATAACTCAGTAACCACAAGTGCTACCACCCTTCATATATGGTATGATGGGACAGCTTATGACGCCACATATTGTACCTCATTAATTATGCACATATCTAATTTTGAGCAAGCCAATAGAGCTAGAGGTCTGATTTTTGGTATATAGGGATAACTTAGCAAAACAATTTTTTGACAAAATGTCACGTGACCTCGGTGACCTTTGACCTCAAATATACATATTTTTCCATAACTTGGTAACCACAAGTGCTACACCCTTCATGTTTGGTATGATGGGACACCTTATGACGCCACATACTGTACCTCAATAATTATGCACATATCTCATTCTGAGCGAGCCAATAGAGCTGGATGTCTGATTTTTGGTATATAGGGATAACTATAGGAGAGAAATTTTTTGACCAGCTGTCATATGACCTCGATGACCTTTTACCTAAAATATATGTTTATGTCAATAAATAAGTAACCACAAGTGCTATGTCCTTTGTATTTAGTAGGATGGGAGACCTTATGACAACACACGCTTTACTTCATTAATTATGTACACATCTAATTCTGGGCAAGCGAATAGAACTAGAGATCTGATTTTTTGGCATATAGGGATTAATTAGCAAATTAATTTTTTTTTTCAAAATGTCATGTGACCTCGATGACCTTTTACCTTGATTATACATATATATGCATATTTCAGTAACCACAAGTTTTATACCCTCCAATTTTGATAGGATATTAGACCTTAAGATGTCACATCTTGTACCTCATTTATAATGCGCATATGTATTTCTTGGCTGGCCAATACTGCTAGAGGTCTGATCTTTTTTCCCGATTTAGAACCATAACTTAGACATGCCTCATGTGTTTCAAATTGGGAACAACAACATAGACCTATGTGCCCATAGATCTCAACATATACACTCCAGTGATGCTTCTTAATGACCAAATTTCCCTGCCCCATCAAGACTAATACTCCTATTACAAGTGGGGACTATGTCATTGTAAATGACTTGTTGAGTTAATGGTTGTATCACAGTATTCGATATATCTAATTCTGTATTTTTTCCATTTTATATTCTGAATAATTACATTAAACATATTTCACTGTCTCCAGTACATTTCATTTAAGTATTTTCACTTCATGCACTTTATCCCTTTCACACATGTTCAAATATCTGACCAGAGAACAAACACTAAATAGTCCAGGATGGGAGCTACAGTGTCATTGACGCTATTTTTCATTCCTTTTACTGTTAATCGTACACGTTTGTGAGGCGAACTGGGCATGCAAACCATGCGATTCAGTATTAATTATGGTCTACTTTCACATACTGAGGATGTCATTTTAATCAAAAATATGAAAATAATTGTTAAAACTTAGAAATACTGGGGCTTTAATCATATAATGTCAATTAATTGCGTATTTGCATATTTAATGAATTTTCATAATTAGGCTGATACGTCAAGAAATACTTCTTCAGATTTGTTGAAACTTGGTATAGATGTTGCGCATATCTTGCTTTAACAGTGTAAAAGGGAATATATAAGTATCATGTTAATTACTTTCTAACTTGCGCATTTAATGACTTTTCCTTATTAGTGTGATATGTCCAGAAATCCAGCATCAAATTTTACGAAACAGATATTGATCTTCCAGTAGTGTAAAACTGAAAAGTGACATCCTGTTGATAAGTTATTTATTGACTTATTTAATTACCTTTTGTGATTCGGGTGGCAGCCCAGATTGGCCCAGAGTGTTTGTAATGAGAGATCTAACTTCTGAATGACTACACTAAAATCTGATGACACTTGCTGCAGATGTTGATCATACAAAGATTTACCAGTCAAGAAAGGCGTTTTAATTTTATCAGTATCAATAGCTAATTATAGGAAGTCTCTTCTGTACTGAACATGAGGACATTTTTGATTCACATCTGGTGTTCTGACTTTTTTATGTCAAGAGCCATTACTCAGACATGCCTGGACCAGTTTCTTGTATATAATTTGAAATTTGACATTAAGCCAGGGCACGACATACTAATTCTGTCAAACTTGGTAAAAGGACATAACCCTATGCCACTACTTGTTTACAATCCAATCCAAGAAGGGCATCAGTCTCAGACAGGGCTTTGATACCCGCACACAGTACACAATACTACCCATAATGCAATATGATTTGTATGCATGGAGATCAAGCACTTTGTGGTGTCGCCATATTGCGCGACGCATAAACCACATGTGAACCAGTACATACAGTAGCAACACGATCAGAGTGTACGTCCAGTCTAGTCACCGCGTTTGCGGTCGCCTCGAAAATATTTACATTGCAAGTGGAAATTTTGCCTTGTACACGCGTGCATGTATTTATCACTGGCCAGGAACATGTACGACACGGTTTTGTGGTTTTTCAACAGATGTTAAAAAATGGAACTTGTTTGCACAACCACCGCTATTTCTGATACCTGATCGCAAAAACGAAAACAAATTGTGGCGAACTGCAAGCTGCACTGAATTGATGCGGCACCCCTTCAAATTCAGCAAAGCTGTTAACGCCAACTGTGAGCATATGAATAACTGGTCGCAATTTTCAATTAGATACTGTATGTAATACCCCTATCAGCTGGTGTTTGTTGCAAAATTACGTATCTGCCTGTTCTACTCTAGCCCTTGTAGTTCACGGATCAAGCAGAAATAAAAATTTGATCAAACTTCGTGCGATCGAAAAATTGTATAGGTAGTACATTAGTAGACTAGTACATTATCTACATGGGCACATACACATTACAGTCATCAGCGTATGACGATGCTTCTGGTAGTACGATATGGTAACGTAGGATTTTAGTGGCAACACAAGTAAGCGCAAACATGAGTACAGTCCAGCCACATGTGCTTACATAAGCCAAAATTATAACATGGTGAAATACATTTTCATTCCGATGTGACTGTCCTTTTTCAAACTCTATCTCCTCCCTTGAATTCGGGGTCAACATAGGCATGCAGTATGTCATTGAAATCGTCTTTAGTTGTACAATGATAATATGGTCTTAATTTTTCAAAATCCACATTTCTAATCAAGAAACAGACTAAGTATCATCAAAAATCTAATTTTTCACCAAATATTTGCGATGAAATTTTTAAAAATCGGTCAAACAAAAAACTGAGGCCATACGTTTATGCGAAGCAAGCATGGCAGTGGCTTCCATACTCTTCCAGGCATTGTTGATCAAAAACCAAAGAGAAGATAGAGCAAAAAGTATCCCAAAAAAGGTCAAAAAATAGAAACTCAACTTCAATTTTTGAATAATATGAATCTTCGGATAGAATCATGCCATAAAGATCCGGAAAAAAACCTAAAAATATACGCCTTCCAAACTACCCCATGGATGTAACTGCGAACGAGGATGAAAAACATGTATACGCCTATGACCTCAATTTTTAGTTCGTGGCTATTTTTGGACACAGCATTAGTCATATATGTAATGGTGCCCTCAGTGGCAAGATGGTGATCTCCGAGCATACAAAGCATGTTGCATCATGGGATTAAATACCTACTGTGCCGCATTCCTTGTTTCATGTGCACCATATCAACTTCACTTTTTCTGGTCACTTCCAGTGACAAATTCCCAATTACAAGGGGGACTATGTCATTGTCAATGACTTGCATTTATTTTATGATATTTAATCAGGCATGACTGCCCACTTTTATTTTTACTGAAAAAGTATATATATTAATTTTTTGAAGTTTGTATATACAACACACTTGATATATCAATCAATATATACTCTTACACTTGTTTCATACACAGGTTTATTTGAACAGTTTGAAACACTTCAGGGACTTTACAGATTATTTCTCTAAAACAACCTTTAAAGAAACAAAATCTTACACGCTAGCTGTATGTGAAGCCTTAGTGGTAAGTCAGTAAATACAGAGATGAGTTTTATTAGCTCTGCTGTCAGCAACAGAGCTTATCAAATAGGTTGATTTTCCGTCGTTGTCCGTCAACAATAATGCCTTCTCTGAAACCGCAAGACCAATTGCTTTGAAATTTTATATGCAGTTCACTTGGGGTGATCTTACTTAAGTTTTTTCAAATCAAAATCAATTTTTAAGGCAATTTTTGCCATTTTTGGTCAAAAAATGTATTTCTCAAAAACGACTGGTCTGCTAGCTTTGAAATTTGGTATACAGGTTTCTATTGATGAACTAAGTAATTTACATTGAATTTCTGATGAAATCTGTAAATCTGTATTTTTGGGGCAATTTTTGCTATTTGTGGTCAAAAAATGTGTATTTCCAAAACTACTCATCTGATAGCTTTGAAGTTTGGTATACAGGTTCCTATGGATGATCTTGATGATATTTATTGACATAATGATGAAATCTACGATTTTGTATTTTTTGGGCAATTTTTTCCATTTTTGGTCAAAAAATGTATTTCTTACAGCGGTGGTGACTGGAAACTGGACACCCAATTTGCAAATTACCCAGCTGTATTGCTGGCCATATAGTGAATTCACTTGGTAATTAGCGAGTGACTTTGTTAACTTGCCAGCGATATCGTTTTTCATTTCAGTCAGCTGCAGACACTCTGTGCAAGCAGGGGATATGTTGCCATAAAGCTTATTGGGGTTTGTATAATTCAGTGTAGGGGTGGCTGCTTGTTGCTTCATGGGATTCAAAATGAATAAAGATAATAATAATATCTGGAATGATATTATACACATTAGGGGACGACTGCATTAACTTGCATGGTACCTGAAACCCGAGTCCTTGCCTGAGCAACTCGGGTGACAAACAGAAGACTTTTAATCCCCAAGGTGTGAATGTTCCATTGTTATGTTTATCTAATCCAGCTGGTGCTATTGTAGTGTCATTGTAGGAAAGGCAGGTCTGTGAAATTGATCCTCTAGGGAAGTAGGGTATTCCTAAGTTAATTGAGCCTTCCCGTAATGAGTGGAGCCAAAGTAAACCACTCAATAAAGATATTTCATCAAGCTGCATTTGGTCTTATTTCCTGCTCTCTGAATTTCAACAAAATCTCCATCATTGTTCATGAACTGCAAGTGTTGTGTTATGAATGAGTGGTTTCTTCCAAATAGAACAGCCAATGATTGGATATGACTTTTTGGCGGCAAAACTTCAGAGGCCGATGATCAGTCAAAACAATGTGTCCAGCGCAGACAGTGTGTCTGGGGAAATTGAAAACAACTGCACTGTAGACAGTCTGTCTGGGCATGGAGCAATGGGGGAAATTAAAAACAGCTGCACTGATCTTCATATAACTAACAAGACACTGTGATAAGGTCAAAATATGTATAAGAAATTTTGTTTGGTCTGTAGAGGATAAATTACAGTGACACCAGTTTTTTCCTTTGATTATGGTATAGGTAGAACAAATAAGTTGTCTGAATAAGACTAGTGCATGGACCAGTGCGTGGTAATGTTATCTCAATCTTCACCACAGAGTGCCAATCATAAACTCTCATTTATAACCCTTGGACGAGCTGGTTTTTCATTTGGACAAACAGAATTTCTGACTGCGTCAAGTTAGCTTAATCAACAGTAAAGTGGCCTCCAAAGTTGCAGTGTCTCTACAGTTCAAAGTCACATGTATTAGCCGAAATGATCACTTCTCCTGGACCTCACTTTAAAGGGACAAAGTCGCCCATTTTTTCATGAATTTTGTTTGATACGAGATACAGATAAAGTATGGCATAAACCTTCACCTCAGATTGCCTCCGTATCACCGATAGATCGCCTCCGTTTCGTTTTCCGACATGGCCTCATTATCGCTGTCGCCTCAGTATCGTTTCATTACCGCCTCTGTATCAGCCTTGCATCGCTGCCGCATCGTATCAGCCTTACATCACCACTGCATCGTATCAAGTCAATTTCATGGTCCCAATTGGCCACGGCATATTCACTCAAAAATGCAACAGCAAAGTTGCCTTCTTCGGAAATCTCATTTATAACCCTTGGACGAGCTGGTTTTTCATTTGAACAAACAGAATTTCTGACTGCGTCAAGTTAGCTTAATCAACAGTAAAGTGGCCTCCAAAGTTGCAGTGTCTCTACAGTTCAAAGTCACATGTATTAGCCGAAATGATCACTTCTCCTGGACCTCACTTTAAAGGGACAAAGTCGCCCATTTTTTCATGAATTTTGTTTGATACGAGATACAGATAAAGTATGGCATAAACCTTCACCTCAGATTGCCTCCGTATCACCGATAGATCGCCTCCGTTTCGTTTCCGACATGGCCTCATTATCGCTGTCGCCTCAGTATCGTTTCATTACCGCCTCTGTATCAGCCTTGCATCGCTGCCGCATCGTATCAGCCTTACATCGCCACTGCATCGTATCAAGTCAATTTCATGGTCCCAATTGGCCACGGCATATTCACTCAAAAATGCAACAGCAAAGTTGCCTTCTTCGGAAATTTCGCCGCCTGGCATTGCCCATGTTTTTGAGAGAAAAGGTATACAAAATGAAAGATCAAATACATGTGTCCGACATTGTCCATTCATGAAATGTTGCTTCAACACACAAAAATGGGAACAAAGTTGAAACATATTGCGATGATAATTCGCTACTTTTGCAAATTGCTTTTATTTGATATGAAGTTTGTATACAGTTTTATTTGCTAACATTTTTGTAACAAGATAGCACTCTGCCAGGGACAGACATTGACGGTTGCAAGTGAAAGTCGCGTTCGGGCAACTGCAACTGAAACACCAGTACCGGTTGCCCGATGAGACAAGTGTCAAAAACTGACGTGGGACAACTTTTCCGCTGACAGGAAACCCAGAAATGTGCGGTACTGTATGCGGATGACCATTTTATCTGACTGAAATTAGTATTTTTACACGTAAATAAATGTACGTCCGTGAAAGCGCACAAGAAAAACCTGGCCGTACAAAGTAAGGAGAATTGCTAAAATAATAATTGCAGTGTATCATATACTAGTTTAACACATACGGTGAAGTGCCATGAATTCTCCCAACACTTTACACAGTGACCTTTAAACCCGATTGACGTAAATAAATTATGACGTAGAAGGAAGTCTGTGACCTTTAGTCACAACACATTGATAACAGTCTGATAGCGGGAACTTCCAAGTATTTCAATAATTGCTACGCAATTCATACTATAGAGTTACACTTCGCAACCAATTATCCATCAAAAATAAAATTAATTTTAGGCAAACTATCGCGCCATGCGAATACGGTATAACTCTGAGTAGGCCTACATATGTCACGCCGCGCCGATCACTGTAAATCACGTACCCACATCGTCCGAGACGTTGGAATTTATGATTATTAACCGATCATTTACCTTCAACTAGATGAAATCTTGTCTATATTCTCAATTTTCGCTGACTTTTGACGAAATGACATCGATTTTTCATGCTCATATCCGATGTCTTTGAGTTCTGTGCAGCCAAGCAGAAATTGAGTTGATCGACATGGCCGCGACCTCGTGTCGACCCCTAGTGAAAATGTGCTCTGATTTTTTTTTTCAGAACTTTCGACAAAACCATTGCTTCTAACATCTTACAAAAATGCGCTGTGCCATGTCTCCGCATTTCTAAATATTGTTGTTGAGAAAAGAACATGACACAGCAGGCCTGCTTAGCTGTTGAGAGAGGTCATGGCAAAAGGTCGTTTAAATTAGCAGTGAGCATGGTGAGCGAGTATGCATGGTTGCAACGTCAAAAGATCGCGATTTTTGCAATCGCAAATGTTGCAAAAATAAATCGTTCGCGTATCGTTCTTTTTATTGTTCGACGCAATGCAAGTTTAAAATGAAAGGACACACCTTTCATGGGCGGGAATGAGGCGATGCGCTAGTGAAACGATACGGAAACGATGTGGAAACGATGTGGAAACGATGTGGAAACGATACGAAACAATCAAGTGAGCGATGTTTGATTAGGGGTTGGGCGATGTTGAAACGATACGGAAACCATAATGAGGCTAAAAAAGCGAAGCTTTGAGCGATACGTTATCTGTACTACTTATGTTGTCTGACATGTTGAAAGATACTGATTGAATGGGTAACCATGCATATATTCGACCCCGGTTTTAGACACAATACATGAAACCATGAAGAAAATGAATTAATGGTCATGACCATTAATTCATTTTCGCCGTGGTTTCATTTAATTTGTCTAAAATTGGGGTCAAATATATGCATGGTCACCTATTCATTCAGTATCTTTCAACATGTCAGACAATATAAGTAGTATCTTGTATCAAACTAAATTCATGAAAAATGGGCGACTTTGTCCCTTTAATAGTCGCGCCAGCGGCTTACTGACTACGCATGCGCGTATTTATAATATACTATGCGAGTAATCGGAAGTGTACCCTTCTTTCGTGGGCGCCGCCATGTTTTTTTTTTGAGTACTCGTAAATAAACAAATACGAAACAAATTACTATTATATAACATGCCATTTATAAAATATACCTCTTTTATTAGCCAGTAAATGTTATTATGCACCCTGTCACCGATACAAAATATCGTTTATGTAGATAAAGGGAGAAAACTGTCGTGCATATGAACGGGGGCATACGCAAAGAATGCTGGGATTTAATTTTAGAAAAGCCCCCCCTGTGTCAATAATTAGATTCAAAAATTGCCAGTTTTTAGACGGAACGCTGTAGTTTTCAGCACGAGGGACCGTGTTTTCAGCTTGCAAGTGGAAGGTGGGCAGTGCGGTTACCATTGCAATGATAATGATTGCATAATACGTCCCTTGTTTAACGCAATAGGCTGTTATCATTGTAAAAATTGCCAATTTTTGTCCAAAATTTTTACACGTTACAGAAAATCTATACCTGCTCTGCTGCAGGGTTTGACGTCGTGTACGTACGTGAACTGCTTTCATCAGAGGGAAACTGGGCATAGTTGTCATATTTACGTTTATGAAGTAACAATTAATTACATTTTATCATGAATCAATACAAATAACATTGCCAATCTTAACCCCTGGCGCGACACCAAGGGCTGAGCCCTATATAATATTAACTCATTTGGGTTGTTTGGGTGTAAACTGAAACCAGGAATGAGGCCAGACAAAGAGTCTGCACATGACTACACCCCACTCAGAAGGGAACCAGCTGCACTATTTGGAAGAAACCACTCATTTACAACATGTGAAATCGACACAAACAAAAAGGAATTTTATTGAAATTCAGAGAGCAGTAAATGAGACCACAAGTGTAGATTGAAAAATCATCTTTATTTTAGTAGTGTAGTGTATTATATCCCCACTATATCAACACAAATATCATAAATATCTTTATTCATTTTGAATCCCATGAAGCAACAAACAGCCACCCCTATACTGAATTATTCAGACCCAGATAAGCTTTGTGGCAACATACCCCCTGCTTGCACAAAGTGTCTGCAGCTGACTGAAATGAAAAACGATATCGCTGACAAGTTACCAAAGTCCCTCGCTAATTACCAAGTGAATTCACTGTATGGCCAGCAATACAGCTGGGTAATTTGCAAATTGGGTGTCCCATTTCCAGTCGCCACCGCTGTAAAATGTACTGGTCTTATAGCTTTGAAATTCGATATGCAGGTTCCTACAGATTAACTAAATGTAATATACTGAAATTATGGTGAAATCTGCAATTTTGTATTTGGGTGGCAATTTTTGCCATTTTTGGTCAAATAATTTGTTTCTCAAAAACTGCAAGTTGATAGCTTTGATATTTGGTATACAAGTTGCAAGGGATTATTTTAATAAATGATATATTGAAATTATGATGAAATCTGCAGTTTTTATTTTAGGGGGCAATTTGTGCCATTTTTGGTCAGAAAATTTCATTCTCAAAAAACTATTCGTCAGATAGCTTTGGTTGACATGTTCTCAGGGATGATACAATGTGATATATTCAAATTATGATGAAATCTTCAATTGTGTGTTTTTGCAGCTATTTTAGCCACTTTTTTCTGGCCATTGAAATGAGCTATCAAAGATTTCCACCTTCTTCATCAACATGTGTCAAAAATAGTTGTCTACATAAACACAGCAGAGCTATATCGGCTGTTAGGTTGCTTGTCTTGCAACAAATCTGTTTGCGGGCTTGGATTAAAGTCCCAGTAATGCTAACTTTTAACCATTTTAGCTTCTTTTCTATTTATAGACTGAGAAGGTATTCAAGCTAAAATAGTGTGTGAAAGCAACTTCCGTCTGTCAACCTTCGATGTGAAAGCAATTTCTATCAGTCAACCTCAGGGCATTCTGATGGGTCATATCATAAACTGGTGGGGGTGGTCATGGTTCTGGCTGATGTGTAGGAGAGCGATTTGAGATGTGACAAAAATCATAAGGGTCTTAGCCATTCTTAAGCCTTTCTTCAGGGTTACTTAAGTTGACAGTGATCTATTACAGACTACTGAGCTGACGTTGTAGGGGTACTCACTTTGTGTTTGCTCGCTCTGTGTGCCGTACCGTAAAATTCCCAATTGAAGCCGCGGCTTGTATTAGAAACATTTTTTAGGGACCCCTGGGATCACGCACTGAAGTCCCGGTGCGGCTTCAATAACGTACGTTTCCTGTATTTCGATATTTTTCTCAATGCTCACCAAGCATTGCAGGGGCAATCGCTATTGTTATGCAAATTAGTACCAATGAATTCTGCGTGAATAAATTACCCGCATAAAAAGCCACTACCCTAGTGTAACTCCAATATAGAAACGTTAGGAGAGTGTATTTGGTCGTTAAACTTGGTAAAATTCCTTTTAGATAATAAGGAAACTATTAAAAGATGTTAAAACAATGGGAAACTGGAGTTCCCTTGACAGCATCGTAAGGAAAATGACACGTTTTTCCAGTACTTTCTTGATTCTCTGACCCTGCTGACCCCCGTCCCCTAAATAGAATAGTCTCACTAAGGTCGGCCATGTTGACCAGCAGCATGCATGATGTCTTTGTTTCAAGTTTAGGGGTTTTTGGACGCTGAAATTTCACAAAAATGTCACTTCTGTATTCAGAGATTGTACAATCAATTTCTTTGGACGTGTAAGTCGATTTTGAAAGCGATAGAAGATCAAATGGTTTTGGAAAAAATCGTGCATAAAATTAGCATAAATTAAGCGTCCATGGCAGATGGGTCCCCTTGATTTACAGCCGTCTTGTGTTGCCGAACCGGTGGCTCATACTCGGATAGTGCAATAAAGGCAAGTGAATGACCTTTGGTAACTTTACTGGCATGTTTTTGTGAACTGTTTTGTGGTCAAATTTTATTTTCTCATGATCAAAAACGGAACGTGTACAAGCTTATATGCACCCACCATGGTCATTCAGCAGCCACAGTACAGTATAGGCAGTTCATTATATCATGGAGGTAGTAGAGAAGGAGTCACAACTGAGATAATTACGTTTATTACTATTGTGCACCATTGGTTTAATCCCTTTATGTCCATTGTTTAACACCCCTTTCCCGCCATGTGCGTTGCCGACGGTACCTTCGCAACCGAACCGAGTGAAATTAACCTGGGTTTGCTAATGCGACTCAGTTTCTCCACAGTGTCATAACGCCTGCGCAAAGACTGTATTTGCGTAGCTTGGGTCAAGTGCGTCATGATAGTGTAAGAAACGACACGTTACGTCCACGAAAGTGAAGTTACAAGGAATTTAAGTTTTTCATTCTCAAAATCTGGGTAATTTTAACGTCGTTTTTTATATACTTTACATTCGATCGCAGGAACCTTTCCTTGTTAGAATGAAAGTACTGATCACGAACTTTTCAATCATGTACTGAGTATGGTGCAGCGGACTGCAGCACTGCCGTGAGCGTGGGTTAAACTTGTAGCGTTTCCCGGGTGTTTATGACGCGACGCCAGCGACGCCATAGGCGACGCTGCGACGCTTTGTTTCAATGCATCGTACGTGTTGTTTTTATATCGCGACCATTCATTAAAGTCATGGACGTAGCAGTTAAAAGCTATGCTTTCTTATTTAACCTTATCATTAATGCCAGTACAACATGATAAAACACGGCAAGAACCTAGAACTGGATTTGGGAAAAAGTTGGCGTGTTAACAATGCTGCTCTACGAGTACGATGTATGGCATTTTTTTTGTAATCGCAAGCTATCATCAACTCAGTCTCCGCGCCTTTGCAGATACAAAAGCTCCCTTCCTCAATTATCTGTTCCTCGACCTCTTTAACATCGTGTACATCAAAATCAGTGGAACGACTCGAACTTCCCGACGCGACGCTTGGACACGTGACGCCATGTTTGAAGATCTGTCAACTGCCGAGGGACGGCCGAAACACCCGAACGACCCCGAACGAACTTAATCTTGTTTCCTAAATCCGAGAAAACGCGTTCGCAAGTCCCGTTGGTGCTAATGGAGTAGTTAGTAAGGCAAACAGCGGCAAAACACATGGTCCCTTTGATCTCCGCCTAGTTGTGACTCCTTCTCTACTACCTCCATGATTATGTCAATATGATGCAGGTGGTGTTGTTGTACGTCAGGCATCGGTAAGGGTACGTGGGTATTGAATGAAAACTACGTATTTGAAACATGGTATCTCAATCTCTCAACTATTTTAACTTGTACACAAACACCGTTGCTTCAAAATTGTTGCATCAGGTAATTGACTATGGCGGTGTTTACCACACTGACAAAAACTTCGGCCGTGTTCAAACATACACACAAACGTGCCGATACATGGGGCATTGTTTGTACTTTTGTTACTATCAATGACAAAATGCACAATGGTAGTAGTGTTTTTTATTGGGTATTTTTGGGTATTTTTTCTGTAAGAAAGACACCTGTCAATCATTAGCACAAGTCAATGAGGCGACGCAAGCCAGCTGGTGTGAATTTCAGCATGCATTGTTTCATGATGGGCTCAGAGAAGGGGTGCGGCTTCTATAATGGTACAATTCAAAAACCCAAAATGGGCAAACAATGAGCCAAGACAATGTTTCAAAGTCAGGGTGCGGCTTCAATTAGAGGTGCGGCTTCAATTGGGAATTTTACGGTAGGTGTGTTTGGTACCTCACTGCATTGTATTGCGCCTCATGGCCTCACTTGATATGGATGTATGGTATTATCTGCAGATGGATCACGTGCCTCTAAAAACACTCAGCGTGTAAGCATTTTCATAACATTTTTTTATCACAACTTGCTGAAGGCCAATTGTGATATTGTGGTTACCTTGACCTGTGTTGGACAGTAAAAATTTTCCGTAAACGATAAAAAATCAAAAACCGCTGAATAGATTGCGTTGATATTTGGTATGAATATTCATATAAAAATGTCCTAAGGTGTCTGAGTGGTGCATAAAATGGCAACTGATATAAAAGGTAGGGACAAGAAGATCTCCCTGAAACTATTCCATTTAAAAAAGTCAGATCCTAAACCTTCCGCCGAAGCAAGAGAGAAGGGAGATTAAAATGCATTCAGGACTGTTTGTAATCACTATTACAGTACCCAATAAACTTAAGCTTTTTATATGTCAAGAAAGCTTTTTATATGTCAAGAAATACTGACTCAAATTTGATGAAACTTTTTACAGATGTTCATATACCAGAGCTGTAACTGATTGCAAAGACATTTAGCAGGGTCATGTCAATTAATAGATAATTTGCATGTTTGATAAATCTTTGTAATTAAGGTGCTGTGTCAAGGAATTCCAACTCAAATTTGATGAAACGTGATACAGATGTTGACATACCAGAGCTGTAACAGCGTGCAAAGATATTTTACAAGATTATGTTAATTAATAGCTAATTTGCATACTTTTGTAGTTAGGGTGCTATGTCAAGAAATACCAACTCAAATTTGATAAAACATGGTACAGATGTTGATACCCTAGAGCTATAACAGTGTGCAAACACAATAAGCAGGATCATGTCAATTAATCGCCAATTTGCATATTCATTGAATTTTCATAATTCCGATTATATGTCAAGAAATACTGGCTCAAACTTGATGAAACGTGGTATATATGTTGATGTATTAAAGTATTGTAACTGTGTGCAAAGACATTTAGCAGGATCATGTCATTTATTTGCTAATTTGTATGTCAATGCATAAAAGGCAAGAATTTATTTATAGTTTTTTGGAAACTTTAAAATGTAACATTTTGCATCCAATATTTCACTAGCCAAACCACCCAAGACATAGGAGAGACTGTTATCACAGGCCATTGCTCCCATTTACATCTCAGTCAAAGTGATTGTTACACATCATAAACACATGATTTATCAAAGATCCATTGCTTTGTTTATGAAGATTGCTTCGAATAGAGCCAACAGAGCCATTAAGAATGCTGAGGACCTTGGTTTTCAAGAGGAGAATGACAAGGTCAGCAGTGATATTGATGATTCTTGTACCATACAGACTTATAAGATGAAAGAGTGCAAGAAATTGATTCAATGGGCAAAAGATAACTTCCCTCCAGGAGGTCCGAAATCTTTGGAACCCTCCACAGGTGAGAAATGTGCAGATTTTAATTTTGTTCTATAAATAATAATAAAATAGTTCTTAATTATCAGCGCATTATGCTCTAAGCCTATTTATGCACTTTTCAAAACCTAAAAAGAAACGTACAATAAAACATTAACAAAAAAGTTCAGTATGAATAAAATAATTAACCCTTTTAAAATCGGTAAAAAAGAAAGTTTTAAGCAGAGTTTTAAAAAGATCTGATACAGCGGATCTAATTTTTAAAAGGAACAGAGTTCTGTAATAGGAATTATTTTGGACCTGCAATATGGCATTAAACTGGTTTAATAATCATTTCCATTCAAGGTAATATATTACCAGGTCCATGAGACAATTGTGATTTACAAATTTATGTAGGACCATCCTGAACCACTGATAGTTAGTGGTGTTACCAGGTGTCCGGAATGGGTAAGCGTACCCTGCTAGCATGCTACACCCGTCAGGATTGGTCCCAAAAATGTCTAAATATTGTATGAAAAGATACAGGATATGAATCACTGTAATAAGTTGGGAGTGTAGTAGGTAGTGATACTGACATCGCATTTTGAATATGTTGCACTTTTTGTTTGGTCAAATTTTAGCTCCCATATATGCATATGTATGTATGCAAATGAGAGGTATTCTTGTAAGGCGGAAAAATGTTGTCTGTATGTATGTATGTATGTATGTCCGTCCACATCAAAAACTCCTAAACCGTAGCACCTACTGTCTTAGTATTTGGTGTACAGGTGCACCTAGGGGTGGAGATGTGAATTTGTTCAAATGCAAATGAGGGGAAAAAAAGGAAAATTCTGCAGTAAGCATTGGTCAGGTTTGGTTGAAACTTTGTATGCAGATTTTTTTAGGTATTCTAAATTATGTGTGCAAAAATTGGGATGAAATTTGCATGTTTGTATTTTTAGGGTATTTTTTTCCTTTTTTAGTCAAAAAAATCTTGTTCTCTGAAATCGCTCGTCTGATTGCTATGAAACTTAATATTCATGTTCCTCAGGATGACCTCAGTCATGCTTGTACAAATTGTATTGATATTGTCATATTTGTAATTTTGGGGCAATTTTCCCAATTTTTGATAAAAAAAATTTTATCCAAAAACTACTGATTTGATAGCTTTGATATTTGGTATACAGGTATCTAAGATTAATCTCAATATAATATATTGAAGGTATGTTGAAACTGGCAATTTTATCTTTATTTTTGGGGCAATTTTTGCCTTTTTTGGTCAAAAAATTTTTCTCCTAAAACTTCTGATCTGGTAGCTTTGATATCTAGTGTACAGATTCCTAGGGTTTATGTTAATTAGATATATTTTAAATTAGGATGAAATCTGCAATTTTGTATTTTGGGAGGCAATTTTTTTCATTTTTGGTCAAAAAATTTGTTTCTCAAAATTTACCAGTCTGATTGCTTTGATATTTAGTAAACCGGTTCTTAGGGTTTTTGTTAATAAGATATATTGAAATTAAGTTGAAATCCGGAATTTTGAATTTTTGGGGCAACTTTGCAAAACTGTCAGTTTTACTGGGATATCTTTCATTTTGTATTTTAAAGATTTTTTTGGGTAATTTTATACCTACTGGAACTAAGAGTATATAATGTGGTGATTTAGTAAGCATTTGATATGGTAAACTGTATTTGGTGTTGAAATGCAGTAAAAAAATCCTGGCAGATTTTGAAAAAATTCCAAACAAATGCCAATAAAAAATTCAGCCAGAGAAGGTTTGACAAAAAGAAAAGGTGGGAGAGTGGGGAAAAAAGAATGTACAATGGATCGGATAAAAAAGATAATGTACTTCATCGATCTTCCAGACACCATCCCTTATCAAATGGTCCACCCTGATGTATTTTTGTGCGCAATTAACAATGCAGTGTATTTTAGTTTAAGATGTCAAGTTAGGTAAGGATTCGAAAGGAATAGTCAGGTTCACCACAGTTTAACTTTATCTCTTGTGTCATCATCCTTGTGTAATTGGTTAAGTTTGTAAGTTGTTCCAGATGTGGATGCACCAGCTGTTCTGGAAGAAAACAATGTTTACTTTTCCATGTAGGGTTTCTGAGTTGATGATTATATGTTGAAATTTCTCCATGTATCTGGTGTATGGGCAAAGTGTAAACATTGGTTGCATGTTATGTATTTTAGTTTATGTCAAATATTGTAAATGAAAGAATCAAGAACAGTTTGCTGTGTGCTTGTAAAAGATAACACATTTGTCAATACATAAACTGCTTTGCAGATTGATTATCTTAAAGATTATCACAGAAGTAGAAAAGGAAAAGAAACTAATCAAATTGCTGTAACATATTCGCTCTCAGTGCCTGTATAGGTCTATACTTAACTATTTTATCATTACTTTCAGCTGTTTGTTATATCGTTGCTACTTTCCATGGGCCAAGGCACACTTGGGGTCAATGTCATCACTCTGTGCCAGTCTGTGTATGTCAGTCTGTCTGTATATGTATGTCCATGTTTCATACAATTGTTGACTTGTTTTGAAAACTATATGGGAGCGAACAGTGATGTTGTCACTATTTTTTTCAAATTCTCATTCATTTTTGTTGGGTTTTTTTTTTACATTTATTATTATATTTATTCATTTTTTTTATTATCAATTTGTCTGTTTGTTTATGTATTTTGGTTTTTGTTGGTTTTTTTATTTATTTGTCATTCATTTAGTTCTTATTTGTTTGTGTATATGTTATTTTGGTTTTATTCAGTCGTTTTTGTTTGTTTTTTGGGTTGTTCAGCTCCCCTGTCAGTGACGCAGAGCTTACCAAATAGACTGATTTTCCGTTGTCATCCATCGTCATCATAATCCGTGAACAATTGCGTTCTCCTCTGAAACTCAAGCCTGATTGCTTCAAAATTTGATGTGCAGTTCACTTGAGGTGATCTCACTTAAGTTTGTTCAAATCATAGTGAAATTTGGATATTTATGTTTTTGGGGCATTTTTTGCTGTTTTTAATAAAAAAATCTTCTCTGAAACCACACGTCCAATTGCTGTGAAATGTGACATGCAGTTTACTTAGGGTGACTTCAGTTAGATTTGTTCAAATTGTTTTGAAATTTGCTGATTTGTATTTTTAAGGCAATTTTTTACCATCTTTGGTCAAAAAATGTGTTTCTCAGAAAGTACTGGTCTGATAGCTTTTGAATTTGGTTTACAGATTCCTACAGATGAACTAAATGTGATATATTGATATTACAATGAAATCTACAATTTTGTATTTTGGGGCAATATTTGCCATTTTTGGTTAAAAAATTTGATTCTCAAACTATTCTTCTGATAGCTTTGGTTGACATATTCGTGGGGATAATTTTAAATGTGATATTTTCAAAATTTGATAAATTCAGTTTTGTATTTTTGTAGCTCTTTTTTGTCTGGCCACTGAAATGAACTATCAAAGATTTTAACCTTCTTCATCAACACATGTCAAAAATAGTTATTCTCTTCATAACACAGCTGAGCTATATCAGTCACTAGGTGGCTTGTTTATTTTTTTTGTTTATTTATCCTGGTTTCCCTGTGATTTACCTCTGTTTGAAGTTGAAAATCTCTGATCATGATTGAAAGAGGGTAAACAAATCAAATCTTCCTTGCGACCAACGGTGTTCACTTTTTTAATCTTCAAAATGTCCAGGAAGTAAAGTTGCTTGTGTATTCATCACCACTTTTGTATCAACACACATTGTCTGTCCACAAACTGAATTCACCTTCTGCCAGTGTCACTGTCTGTAGCTTTACATGTATGCACTACATAATTTTACTGGTGATAAAGTAAACAAAAAATATATACAGATAAAAAGTGTTTGAAAAGAAGCATATTCGACTCAAAGATATGGTGAATGCTGACATCCTGAGAGCTATTTGCATGTGAAAAATGTAAATGATACAGACTGCAAACTCTGGCATTTTGTACCTGCTTATACTGATCATTTCAAAGATAACGATTAAATATGCCATGAAGAACATCCAGTTTCTGATTCTTTAAAGATTTAGTGGACAACTAGAGCATAACTTTAGGGACCGATACCTTAGCTTTAATAACCATTTGCAGCTTTGTTTCGTAAAGACTTTACACACCTGTCAGTTTCTTAACCACACAACCACTTAAGCACTGAAGTATGCTTTCACCAGTGGACATCAACCCTATAATGTGCAATATGGTCACGTGTTTCTGTGTAGCAGTGTTTTACATGTTACTTGAATCAATTCACTGGTTTTACAGAAGAAAGATTGCCATTGCATTATCCTGGCACGTCAGAAAGTTCAGATGATGAAGATGATGAAGATGATTATGATGTAAACAAAAAGCAACAGGTCTATATCAAAACTGGTAAGAATGCCTCATTTATCTTGAACAAATTTTCTCAGAAATTTTAACAATTTTGTAACAACTTTGTTGCTAGTTGTTATTGATTATTTATTACCTGAAGTGTGAAAGATACCATGAAAGGTCAAAGGTCAGCTCTTAAGATGATGTTGATTGAATTACTCTTCCAAGGTTATGTCATTACGTACCCGATCCATACAATGAATATCTGTATCACAGGGAGTAACGAAGGGAATGGTGATGTGGTGAGCAATTCTAACACAGTTTAGACTGACAGTTTTGATCATCCAATTTACAGTGAGAAAAAGGGAAATAAATAGAACAGCAGTTGTAAAAGAAATCAGTGAAGGAAAGAAGCAGTTGAAAGGTGAGAGACCATATATACTATGACAATATGTTTTGACTGGCAGACTTGTAAATAAATTTGAAGTTAACACCTAGGTTTTGAACTCAAATGAGAAAAGGGCAATGCATGCGCACCACACTGTTGAACACCTCAAATGGCTTTTCCACAGATGGGTTGCATGGAAGTATCATGTGGTGGACAGTAACATTCAGGGGACAGGGCACAAGCAGTAGCTTAGAGCCACAGTGTCAACCCCTAGATCCTTGAATGTGGACTTCGAGAGACAACTTCTTCGCAATAAAAGGAAGGGGCATGAGGCTAATGTCTTATTCATGCGTTAACCGAAACTTTACACTTGCTGGATACACGTAACATGGTTTACACAAAGACTTCTTGCATCTTCAAGATTGCTGATTTGATCAAACAGTCTTAACCCAACATGCAAAGGGAGTGCTAAAATAGCAAGGTGGACAAAAACTGTTTTGGCTGCAGCGGGACTCGATATGAACATATTCAAAGCTCACAGTGTTAGAGCTGCAAGTGCTAGTGCTGCAGCAGATTCATTGTCAGTCACCAATATCCTGAAATCAGTTGGGCCAGGGAACAGACTTTTGCAAAATTTTACAAGAGACCAGTTTTCACCCCAAATCTTGGGAAACAAATACTGGATTACTTCATGATATAATACTGCATACTTGTCTTGGAAATGCAGAGTTGTTGGTTGGTTGTTTGTTTCTGTTTACCATGATTGAGGCTCATGGATACAACTCTGAACATCTCGTGTGACCTGAGCTACGTAGTGATAGCAATACAGAAAAATTAAACAAGACTTTAATATACCTTAAGTCGAAGTTTGATCGTAATTCTGTTAACCCTAAGTGGAAATGTTGAATCTCTTACATGTATATTCTGAGGTTATACCCTGCCTATGTATTTGGAAGTTTGTATCCATTCCGCCGGATGAAAACTGAATGCTGGGTAGTAGGTGCTGCACAATCTCATGTGACCTCTTGAGCTACTACGTGATAGCTTAATCAACAGAATTACAATTAAACTTCGGCTTAAGGTCAGTCTTGTTTAATTTTTCATTAAAAGGTATGTTTGTCATGATGTACATCATAAAAAAGTGTTGCAGCTACAGTGATGTAATGCATAAGATATTAATAATAATAATTCTATAAAAAAATATTGAGTATGACATACGTTTTTAGCTCACATTTGGTATACCAATGTGAGGTTATCGTATAAGCTGAATCAGTTCATTTGCATGCCATTTGCATGTCTGTATGTATGTATGTATGTATGTATGAATGTCCGTCCACGTCAAAAACAGCTAAACCGCAGCACCTATTGTCTTAGTATTTGGTGTACAGGTGCACCTAGGGGTGGAGATGTGAATTTGTTCAAATGAACATGTCAGTGCCAAAAATATGCAAATGAGGGGAAAAAAGGAAAAACCCTGCAAATTGCTAAAACTCTGTAACCGTTGTTCAGATTGGGTTGAAACTTGGTGTGCAGGTTCCTTTAGGAATTCTTAAGTAGGTGTTTAAAATTTGGGATGAAATTTGCATGTTTCTATTTTTTGGATAATTTTTTCCGTTTTTAGTCAAAAAATGTTTTTCTCTGAAACCACTCATCTGATTGCTTTGAAAGTTGGTACACATATTCCTCAGGATGACCTCAGTCAAGTGTATACAAATTGAATTGAAATTTTGTAATTTTGGGGCAATTTTCCAAATTTTTGGTCAAAAATTTTTTTATTGAAAAATTACTAATCTGATACCTTTGATATTTGGTAAACAGGTTCCTAAGGTTGATCAAAATCAGTTTAATGAATATCTTGAAGATATCTTGAATTGTATTTTTGCTGAATTTTATTTTATTTTTCTCATTTTAAGTAAAATTTCTTCTCTAAAACCGCTAGCCCAATTGCTTTCAAATTTGGATTGGATGTTTGCAAGGGTGTTACCCTTCTAATTGTTGAAATTACGACAAAATTGGAAATATTGCTGTTTTGGGGCAATTTTTGTCATTTTTGGTCAAAAAATCGTAAAAAATATATTCTTTTTAAAGCCCCTGGACAGACAGCTTTTATATTTGGTGTACAGATGTCCAGAGATGACAATAGTTAGATATGTGGAAATTGTCCTGAAATATACAAATTTGTATTTTAAGAATTTTGTCATTTTTGCAAATTTTGGTCAAGAAAACTTGTTCTCAAAATTACTTGTCTGATAGCTTTGTAATTTGGTACAAAAGTTGCGAGGGATGTTATTAGATAAATTTTCTGCTCAAAGTGTTGGGAAACCCCCAAATTTGTATATTTTAGGTAATTTTCTCAGTTTATGACCTTAAATGACCTACACCAACCCAGGATATGTTGTGAGACAGTTTTGAAGGCTGTGAACATAATTTTGTCTTATTTGGTATCAGTTTGTAGGAAATTTTGATCCACAAAACAAAGCTGAGGTGAATTTTTTCATTGCGGACCAATTTTTGCAACTTTTCTATGTAAGACATACAAGAACTGATGAGAAATTTGGATCCAGGATAATTCCAGATGTTGTAATCCCCCCCACAGTGGAAGGCATTTCACTATCTGTAACTGATTTAAGTGCTGTTTACATTCAAATGATAGCACTCATAGTATTAATTAAAACATCCCCAAAGTTGTAAATACATTTCCTGCCAGCTGGTCTTATGTAAACATGGTCAACCAAGGGGTGGAACATTTGATATTCCGGAGGGGGTAGGGGATAGAAGATTGATGAGGTAGCGCTACTTTTTACCAGATCCCTTGTACATTTTTTCCCACTCTTTATTTTTTCATTTTGTCAAGCTTCTCTGGCTAATTTTTTTGTTGACATTTGCTTATGTATGTAGGATCTGCTTGTCCTATTGCTATAGACATGCATGTTCCTAAAGATGACCTCCAGAACCTAAGTTGCAGACCTTATTTGCTTTTGTCATTCGTGTTTTTCTGGTTTAAATATTTCTTGAATTTACCAATTCAAACCGAATGTGAGCACACTGTCCTTGATGGTATTTTTTGTAAACAAGAAAGTTGCAGGTGCAGTTCTGACAATTCCCTCCCTTTAACAGTCACTCATGTGGCATCACACTTTACAGTCATCTATGTGAGAGGTAAAAAATCGATAGTCTGTGTCCCCAATCTGCACTAGAGCATTTCAATCTGTGTTTCCTTTTTGCACTCTCGATCTGCACCCCTATTCGGCACTCCAAAACCATATGTGCATTTAAACGGCCCTACTCTAGCACAAGAACATTTTATATGGCATAATTTGATTTGCTGAGGTGACATGGGATCTCAACATGACACTAAATATCAGCGTATTTTGGACTGCGTTTTTGCTCAGGCGGGAATTAGTATTATAATATGCTTAGCTGGAATCCAGCAATCTGATTGGCTGGAGCCGGGGTTTATCCTCAACAAGAAGACCTGCGCGCCGCGTAACATTTTTGCGCTCGCGCAAATTTCGAACGCCAACTTGAGAGCTCAACACGCCATAATGTCGAACAAGTCTATGGCTTCAGATTGATTTTGATCGTTAAATTTTAGTCTAGTGCAGCTTGACGAACCAACAAATGAAGAGTTTCTGTAAGTAGCGGAGGCTATGTAACAACAACGTAATTTTTTAAAGTTTTTTGAACGTTTTTTTTGAAGTAAAATTCTTCAAGTTTCATGTCTAATCGCGATATCGATGCGTTGCGTAACCGTATTTTATGAATTCATCCGTGCACGCGCGCGTGTTCTGAAACATTCTTTTTTAGAGTTAGTATGAGGCTGGGCGCTCCTGAACTCTCGTTCCAACTTCGGCCCTAAATAACGACATTGTCCACTTGTTTTTAACTTTAGCATATTATAATTAGGTTATAAACGGTAAGCGAGGGTATTTGGTTGCGGATATAAGACCTCTGGGGTGAAAATTAGCATATTTGGGTGAAATAATCACCTCGCTTCGTTTGGTGATTATTTCCCGCCAAATATGCTAATTTTCACCCCAGAGGTCTTATATCCGCAACCAAATACCCTCGCTTACCGTTTATAACCTCTAATTAAGTTGGATCAGTTCTGTGCCAGCTGACCAGCATATCATGCAGCATCATGGATGGGGAACTCATCCATGATAGCACCTACTGGCAGATATAACTATATGATCTCTCAAAATTCTGAACTTCCTTGACTACAAATGTGGTGGAAACGGCACAACCATGATATAGATAACCACTGTTTGAAACATCAGTCCACAGTCTATCTCGGCCACTACACAACCATTGTCCTAAAGTTCACTGATATGGATGTAATACAAACCTCATGGATGAAATTCATATTTAAGAAAATGAAATAAAAAGCACAATGATGTTGACAAGTTGTAGAATCAGGAGATAATGCCCTGAAATAGGTGTGTTTATTTACCTACAGTCTACTCGGCAAGTATTTTTACTTATGAACACATACATGATGTGAGTTACCATGTCATCATCATAACAACTTACTGCCACACAGTGAACACTTGTTGAAATGCAAAGATTTGTATTTTATACAGTTTGAAGCATTGGCATTAGATGAGCTAGACATATTGTCTAAATAAAGGTGTTGCCAACACTGTCGGATGCAATTAACAGCTAAGCTGCAACATGAGTCGATCATAAACGAATCAACTCTGCAAAAGTTGAAACATTGTCTAGCAGACGGTCATATGTAGTCTAAACAACAACACCACATATGTCCAAGCACCGTCCTTAGTCTTATCACTTGCTTTCAGGTGTAGTTGTTAGTCCCCACGGACATCGTCCGGGGGGACTTATAGGTTTGGTCATGTCCGTGCGTGCGTCCGTGCGTGTGTCCATCTGTGCGTCCGTCCGTTCACGCAGATATCTCAGAGACGCCTGCAGCGATTTCATTCAAACTTGGTACAAGGATTACATCATATGTCATACAGATGCACGTCGATTTGTTTCCTCAAACTAAATATTTAACTTTTTTTGAACTTCAGGTCTGCAGTATCAGTCTATCCAGTGCACACATGGTGGGCGGAGATGGGGAGGGGCATGAAATTGAAGGACACATGGTGGGTGGAGATGGGGAGGGGCATGAAATTGAAGGACACATGGTGGGTGGAGATGGGGAGGGGCATGTACTTGAAGGACACATGGTGGGTGGAGATGGGGAGGGGCATGTACTTGAAGGACACACGGTGGGCGGAGATGGGGAGGGGCATGTAATTGAAGGACACATGGTGGGTGGAGATGGGGAGGGGCATGTACTTGAAGGACACATGGTGGGTGGAGATGGGGAGGGGCATGTACTTGAAGGACACATGGTGGGCGGAGATGGGGAGGGGCATGTACTTGAAGGACACATGGTGGGTGGAGATGGGGAGGGGCATGTACTTGAAGGACACATGGTGGGTGGAGATGGGGTGGGGCATGTACTTGAAGGTCACATGGTGGGCGGAGATGGAAAGGGGCATGTAATTGAAGGAAGTAAAACCAGTTCAGTGTTTATAGACAAACATTTTGATAAGCATCTACAGATGACTCTCAGTTGTTTGCCTTGTTTGCAAACTTATAAGCACTTGTTTTATTCATCAAATGGGATATTTGCCTACATTTTGGGACCCTATAATATCAATACTGGTCTGTGAAATTGCTGATATTTAACTGATATTTTTCAGCGATTTCGGGTCTCTAAAATCAATACTAGATGATACAAGCTAGAATTACTTGTCTCTTAAGTTTGGTCTCAGCACACAGCAGTGTTCGCGGTGACTTTTTTCTCCTCGCGTACGGCATACGCATTAGTCTGCTAAAATTGCGTAATGGCTGTATTTGAGTGCGTAATTTCACTTCCGCACTCGATTGATGGAAAAAAACTGACTACAAAATACAATGTGCCGTTCAATAAACCTACACTACATATTCGGATTGTACGATGTAAGATTATTTTAATGAAAACAGTTTAACGAACAACTTGAACAACTGGGCATTGTTTCAAACATGCTGGGACGTAACATCACAGGGTATTTTTGGTATAAACCGGTGCACCATCATCACGGCTCACGGCTTCACTGTGGCGCTGATCCCCTGTTGTTGTATCGGAACAATATGTCGTGGATTCCGACATGGGTTCAACTTCACTGCGCTTCTCCGTGTTCTCCATGTTGGGTTGCCCGGTAGTGTCTTTCGAATGACCCTCTGAATCATTTTTTTCACGGACTCTTAGAGCAAAGTTGAAAGAAAATAGAGTTGTCTGCTTTGACGCCATGCTGCATGCGTGCTTTGATCAAATTTGGGGACAGTGAGATGCGATGAGAGTGCACAGTTGGCATTTAATTTGTTGCAACATTTCTGTCAATCACTCACTTTTCATCAAAAGTTTCAGAAACTATCGCTCGCTTGAAAATTAGCAACGTAATTCATAGGCACAGCAGACATGATAATGTGCCTTTGAACTACGATAACGATTTTTCAGACCACGCCCAGAGAATCCGAAACTTTCCACACAAAATGAGTGATTGACAGAAATGTGTTGCAACAAATTTAATGTCAAGCGGGCACTCTTCTCGTCTGGTTGTCGCCTAAGCTCAGTCGCGGGGAGTGCTTTCGGAAACATTTTACTGTTATCCTTTGCGTATAGAAAACGCAAAACAATGGAAAAAATGCGTAGAGGGTCAATTTCAATGCGTAAATACGCATGATTTTTGCGTAAACGCGAACTCTGACACAGGATCTGTGAAAAACTATTTCGGGATTCAAATTGATACTAGATGATACTAGACTGGTCAAATCGCACTAGTACAATTCTGATATGTATTTGAGATTTTATCAACTTTCCTAAGATCAACTCTAACTTCAATACTAGATGATATTAGACTTGTCAAATTGTAGGTAAAAATTCAATATACTAGTATATCAGAGATAAAGCCACTTACAGAGATTTGGCCAAGCCAGACTTCTGTAGTCCGACTGTAACTTCGATACTAGATGATACTTGTCAAATGGCGTACATTCAGCTACCTTGATGTCATAGACATATTGTCAAATCATCATCACGGAAGTCGTGAAAAGGTTCATTAGGGAAAGACTGCATTAACTAAGCTTGCATGGTACCTGAAACAGAAAAAGAAACTGAAAAGTTTTAATCCCCCAATGTGTTAATGTTCCATTGTTACATTTATCATATCCAGCTGGTGCCATTGTAGTGCCATTGTAGGAAAGGCCGGTCTGTGAAATTGATCCTCTGATAACTAAGTATGGGGAAGTGGGGTATTCCTAAGTTAATGGAGCTTTCCCGTAATGTAGAATCGTCAGGCTCAAATGATTCTCTGAACATGAACAGAAATGCTGAATATCGACAGAGAAATCATGAAAAAAAAAGTTGAAAATAGTGAAGGTAACCCAAACAAGATTTTATATCCTCTTGCACTTCTGTGGGCCATCCTACACACTGCTTCAATCAATGTTGTAAGGTTGCTGCAGCCAGTGCGGGTAGCCAGCCCTGCCACACCCTCTGCTGTGCATTATACTGAGTTAGGGAGCCGTCATTATTTACGGCCTGGGGGGGTCGGAGGAATTGCTTTCGAAACTCCAAAATTTTGAGTAACCCCCCCCTGCCAACCATGACGTGTTTGAGTAACCCCCCCTCTCTGCTACAGAAAATTTGAGTGACCCCCCCTCCCCCCAAAAAAAATTGGGAAAGTTAAATATCTATACAGTAAAATGGATTGCTGCTGCGACAGGCCCTGTACAGACCCTGATTAAACCCTGTGGTATAGGTCTTTGTCGGAAGGAGGTTCCAATTGCTGTGGCAGGGGCTGATGTACAGGTCTGTATCCAGTGCTCTGGTGACATGCAGTTATTCTGTAGGATTTTTTTTCAAGAGGGGGGAAGATGTGGTGCGAAAGCACCACAAGAGAAGAGACCGCATAAGCGGTCACGGGGGAGGTCAGGAAGGGGGTGTCCCCTTCCTGCCATTGGAGCTTTTGAAAAATAGAGATTAAAATGGTGTTATTGGTGGCATTTGGGGAGTATTTTTTTCGTATAAAAAACTCAAAGGAAAAAAACTGAGACAGTATTCCAAAACTTATATTTCAGTTCACAGAATTCAACTATATTTACAGACATACATTTATTCACATTTATTATTTATTATTATTTTCCTGCAATGAAAGATGGGTTTGTTGTTAAGGCATTCAACTGGTTTTAAACTTTATAGCATCAGAATAAGCTTGCTTTACACATTTTCTCCTATCGGTAACCTATACAATGTAGAATATAGAAAGCAGACGTTTCTCATTAATGATCAGGCAAGTATATCAATCTTTAATCAGGAAATACTGAAAAATGTACTCAGTACTAGCCTCTAACATAAGGCTTGCCACGTCGAATAGCTGATCATTCTCGTCTGAAGATCACAATAACGTGAAACACATAGTGTAATGAGATTTTAGTTTCTACTTGAAAACCACCTGTATTATGATTTATATATATATATATATATCTGTTGTAATATTGAAAAAAGTAACTTAACTTCAATAACTTATGGAGCTTTCAGTAATTACAGGGAGAGTTTGGCCTTGGGGAATTTCGCGCACACCACTATTCATGGTGTCTATGATGAAATTATCAATAGTTTTTCCAATACAAAAATAGGTAAATCTTTACATTGTGTACTCTTGATTATTGATATAATTTTCTTGATTATACTAGAGTGGTTGCAAGTCAATGGGTTGTGCAAGAAATTTGATTTTGGAAATTCACTGAAAGTCGATTCAATATGCATTGCGGTCTATGATGAAACTGTGAATGTTTTTTTTGTTAGTACAAAATTAGATTAATCTGTGCATATATGTATGCTTGATTATTGATATTAATTTTCTTGATTAGACTAGAGTGGTCTATGGTTGTGCAACACATTTGATTTTGGAATTTAACTGTAATGTCGATTCACTATGCATTGTGGTCTATGATGAAACTATGATTTTTTTGAGCGGTCTATATATATGTGCATGTATTTTGTTGGTGATTTGCTATTCAGGAAATATCACATGGACAATCAAAGTTTTGGCCATAAAATCAGCTTCTGTCGTAAGTGACCCTCCCCCCAAGATAGATTCATAAAAAGTGACCCTCCCCCTTGAATCGTTTTCTAAAAAGTGACCCTGCCCCCAATTTTTCCGGCCCAGCCCCCTATAATTACTGAAGGCTCCCTTATTTATATTTGTAAAGTTTGTCAAACCTTCTGACTACCGTTATTTAATCAGTCTGAAGATCCTTTTTATCAGCTTCTATAGTTTTTGATATTTTTATTTTGGTGTTATGCGTACTAATTAGACTTGTACACCAACAAGTAAAACTTTCCATTTCAAAATCTGATGGATTCCTTGAGGGCGCCCCTCACGCAGTACAGCTGTATACAGCTGTAGCATGGAAGTATAATACTTCCATGGCCGTAGCAATCGATCTTGCCAGTAAAACTGTCTCCCACCCTCAATCACATTAATATTTGCTCAACTAATCTAGAGACACACACACAGAATGTCTTTCAAATATGAATCACGAAGAAAGATACTTAGAAAATTAATTGCATGAGGCAGTAAGAATAAGTACAGTAGTTAGTATCGCTGCTCAAGTGCAATCACTGGACGCCATATTTGCTCTGGCCCATTCCAAATTCTGGTACAGGTGTCAAAGTCCTCACCGTGTTAGGCCTTTTTTAAATGACATTTTAATTCAACCCTAGATTATCAAAGCTTACAGTATTTGTACGTGCCTCTATCTCCACCTACAAACTAATGTTTATCACTAACAGAATTAAGCATCTCCCTACTGATTAAATACAACTTTCCTTTACTGATATACCTTCAACAAAGTGGTACAACTCAAAACAATGCTTGAATCTCATCAGAATATAAGTACATCAGCCAATCGGAAAACTGGACATAGGCCGATGGGAAAACTGGACATAAGCCAATCGGAAAACTGGACATAAGCCAGTGAAAAACGTCAAGCTAATTACAACATATTTCAAAATAGCCACTCATTCAGTTCAATTTTTAACGTACTATTTCAATTGTTAGCACAGATATATATATATATATATATATATATATATATATATATATATATATATATATATATATATATATATATATATATATATATATATATATATATTATGTGTGTGTGTGTGTGTGTGTGTGTGTGTACACAAATACCGGGTATGAATATACATATCTTTACTATTATTGTTGTATTAATTCGTAACTCCACTAAATGCTTCAATACATGTCAACAAAATTGAGTAGCCCCCCCTCTCTTGTTCTCCACTTTTGAGCAACCCCCCTTGTAGCTTTTGATTTTTTGAGTGACCCCCCTCAGATTCCTCCGACCCCCCCCCCCCCCGGTTATAAATAATGACGGCTCCCTTAGACACTTGTCACAGTCATCATCGACTAGCACAAAGTCTACCATAATAGTAAGAGGAATTAACTTTGCCTTACTAGTCTCCATCATTTCTTAACCTCTTTATATGAGAAAGAAAATTCAACAAATGTATCTACTTCATAGACGCTTTCTCCAGGATCCACGAGTATGTTGCGTTTGATTCAGAAATGCAATCTGTATAGTATATTACTCAATAACGATGCATATTCGTTCAAATTTTATTAAGATATATAATGAAAATACCATATAGTTTTCTAATATTATCAGATAAGAAATTGTGATTCCTACCACATGTAATGAAAATGCCAGCAAACAAAGTAGAAGTGTTGGTATGGTGTACAAGTAATACAAAATATTTCTACATGAAGCCATGTCTTACTATCTGGTGGGCAGCTACATTGCGAAGTTTCGTAAATGTAGCAATTACAAAACTAAAATCAAAACATGAATGAAATCCAGAGCACTGAGATCGAGAATGTAGAATGAAAGTGCAGATTTGGTACGTAGACAATTGATTTATGACATCTCATGTACCTGTTACAGCATACTGTTCACAGGTTGCGTAGATATATGGTACAGTTTACACAGGTATATAAAGTGATGTTTCCCCATTGCCTGCAAGCATGACACTTCTATTTTATTTTTTACAGATGTTTGTCTGGTGTGTGCAGATGATTCTTTGGCAACTGAACATCCACTTTTTGAAGGAGGACTGTGTGAAACTTGCAGGGTAGGTCAAGAGTCAGCGTTTAAAGATTATTAAAAAGTCATTTTTCAAAAATTCGAAACTTACAATGTCAAGCATCTTACAAATAATCATCTCTTTGCAAAATGTGGAACAAAATAGCATGTCATTAAGTCACCTTTGTTCACATTTTTTCATTAAAAAAGAAAGATTGCATTCCAAAGTTTTTAAAACCAAGTTTGAATGAGATAGAAATTGGAAATATCTCATTACAGATCAACTTTCTGGAGTGCGCTTTCTTATATGATGAAGATGGCTATCGGGTAAGTTCCTAAAATTAACTGCCAACTAGTGTAGTATGTGAAATGGCACAATTGAAATGTCAAAAAAACATCAGTGGTATTCATTGTCAATTGTAACAGCCTGTCATTCTTACTATTGTAACTCATCATTTTGATTTCTAGGCAAATTAACTTCAAATTGACTTTCATAGTTTGCTCGTATCATAGACCTATATTCGTCTGTGATTTAGCTCCTAAAAATAACCGATCATTGTGTACATACCAATAGGATCCCAGGGTTATAAATTACCATCAAGTTTGCCTGTATATCTCTTTGTATGTGTTTGTACATGTATGTGCAGAAGCATACAATATTTAAAAACCTGAGAGCATAATTCTGCTAATATATATGTCAGTCATCATTATGATAAAATCCCTTGTGCTTGCATTCAACATTTGAGAATACCATGCCAGCAATGTCATAATGGATTCTCCATCAAGTAAAACTTCTATGCAAGAAACTGAAGTTGCTCAACAAAAATGGATGTGTGAACAGTCATAATATCAAAACTAGAATCATATACTCAGTACACATGACTCACTGAATAAAGAATACGTGTATACAAATTATAGCACAGAGAAAGTGCAGCACAGTTGCCAGCTAGCATTTATCTCAATTAACCAACTCTGCCTATTAGAACTGTTTGCTTAATTGTCACATAAGGAATTATAAATTTCAGTTAATCATATCAGCAATGGACTTGTTCAGCTATCTGAAGTAGTATATTGACATGATATCAAACATTTAAATTTTTAGTCCTGAAAGATGACGGAAATAATAAACATTAATTTCATAAGACTAATTATAAGGGAAATAAATGACAGCAAATCTTCAGCATTTTTGTGCAGGTCGAGACATCAGCTGCTGTTGGAACTTGGTTTACTGGCAGACACAAAGTTGTAGGTATTTTGGCAACAACTGGTGCTGGAGCTGAAGCAGAAGCAATGCATTCACTAATGTACTGTGTCATCAATAACTTAAGGACACAGTGTTAGTCTAATGTACTCAGCTTGATGGTGCTGGCCAACTGAAGCAAATGGCATTACGCAAGAACCTAGGGACAAAATCTTGGACATAGAATTTACAGAGTAATGATTAATACTATGCAACTTTCTGTTACCCAAAAGTTAATATCAGTTTCATTGGTTTGATCATGGTTAGAAGAAGTAAAAGTTGTTAGATTCTTGTCATGTAAATGCCTGATGGTAGAAGTACCCTAAATGTTGTGGTTTTGTCTTTTTGTTGGCTATGCTCTCCTTGCCACATATCCTGCTAAAGATAGTGTCTTACTTACTTGTAGCCATCGGCTGCTGCTTGTACCAGACAATGGTTTCTCACTTACAATTTATCGCAATGTAAAATTCTTTATAGAGGTAGGATGGAGACAGAAGGAGTGGATTATAATTGTTTGTATTTAATACTTGACAACAAGCAGGGTCACCAATTAAGGCTTTGAGTGGATATTTCAGCTGTTAATTGTTCATTATAACCTTTCCAGATGATCTTGTTCTATGTTTTCATCGACCAAATTCCAAATACTCAAAGTTGTTAATGGCCCTCTTCAAGACAACATCACCCTACAGCATCTGCTGACTGTCTTGTCTTCCTTTTGAAACAGTGTTTTAGATTATTCACCCAAGCAAGAAACTGCACTTCCAGGCTGAGTGTACCAATGATGCCTTTCTCATACAGCATATTATCTTCTTTGCCTTTGGAGAGCTCTTCGGCAATGTTTGGATTATTTCCTTTTCCTTGATTTTATATAACTGAAAATGTTTTGCCTTGAGTGTTGCTTGTGAATTTCAAACACAATAACGTGATTCAAGCTACTATGGAATTGCCAGTATCTCACAGAGGCAGCAGTCCATTTCCCTCATGACCTAAACTCTCCAGTTTGTATTTTGTTCTGTCTATTTGCCAAACACCTGCAAAGAAATATGGTCGCCATCAAGTTCATCTGCTGGAATTTCATAGACAGGTCTAGTGTTGTCTGATGGCATGGCTGTCATCCAGTTTTGAAATTCATTGACAACACAATAGTTCTAAGACTTACAGTAATGTGCATTTCTTCTATAATTCATCAACGAGGTGTCGTTTGTTGATTTTCAACAAGTTAAAGCCAATTGTATTCACTCTCCCTCACTTAAAAAAGACATGTTTCTTCATCTAAGTTCTTTAGCCAAGTGAAAGATTTGGATGTATTCGTCCAGTTCTGTATACTTGTCAGCCATAGTGAACAGGCTACTCTCTCCGACTTGATTAGGGACATCTGTACCGGTACACAAACCCTAGTAGTAACCCTACAGTAGATTTCATAATCTCTAGAGCTGTCAGACAACAAAATATGTTGTTGGCTTCTTTTGTTTGCATTACCTGGGAAAAAGGAACAAATGTTGTATTTTGTGTTGAATAGTTTACTTAATATCAGATTCAGAGATAGCTGATTAAACTACACCATATTTTCATGTTCTTCAGTTGAGACTGAGTATATGCAGTTTGTTTCATGTAGTGTTTTCATGATGTCTACAGAAGTTGACGTGCTTTACAAGTGATATTCGTTCCCATTTGCCATATACATATATGGCAACTTGCAGGTTATATGGTTGAAAAAAGTCTGTATGTAATATTTTCTGTATGTATGGATGTCTTTCCATCCGTATCAAAAACTCCCGAACCGCTGCGCGTATGCGTGTTAAGCTGATTTTTGGTGAAGTGATGGTTTAGATGTGCCGTTGCTAAAGTGTACTTGTTAATCTCATAAACATGCAAATAAGGTAGAAAAAGGCAAAAATAGTCAAAAATCAAGAACTCAGGAACTACTCATCATTGTTTATAATTATTTAGTGTTCAGGTACCTTAGGCCACACTCATTTAGCCATACTGATTTGATTTCATTATTGGTTGCTTTCTATTATTAATGATTTTTTTACTGTATGGTCAAATTGCTTTTAAATTTGGTTTGCAGTTTCCTTTTGATGACCAAAATAGGATTCATTGAAATTGGGGTGAAATTTGCATATGAGTATTTTGGGGCAATTTTTCCCATTTTTGGTCAAAAAATTTTGCTTTGAAACTGTGTATGCCATTACTTTCCTGTTGGATGTGCAGGTTCCCAGGAGTGACCTGAAGATGACTCTGTGAACTCCAGACAAATTTACGTATTATCTGTTTTGATACTTTCCCATGCTTTCAAATTTGGTAAACGGATGAAATGTAGTAGGTCATTCATCTAAATTCATGTACTGTCTGTGTGAATGGTTTTGTTGTGAGAAGAGTATGATTTTGCAGTTTCAGGCTGAGGTGTTATTTATATGAATGATGCAATTCTAAAAGCTTTATAAGGAAATTGGTATTTTATTTTAATTGACTTTAACTTACATTGTATGTAACTCATGTACTGTAAAAACCCTATCAATTTGACCTAAAAAATAATTATGATTTTAAATAATTGAGTTATTAAGAAATCAACAAAGCCAAAATAGTTTAAGTGTTGAATTATAAGAGATTTTTTACTTTTTTGATGGTGCGTAAGTGATATGCCTACCATCTTGGATGATTAACCCTTTGCACCCTTGTGTTTTGTGTTTTTTTCGATGCTGAAATTTCACCAAAACGTCACTTCTGTATCCATCAGAGATTGTGTAATCAATTTCTTTGGATGTGTAAATCGATTCTGAAAGTGATAAAAAGATCGAGTGGTGTTGAAAAAATTGTGTATAAAATTAGCATAACGCGAACATGGCAGATAACATGGGTTGCTCAAGTATAAGCCCCTCCCCTAGTTTTAGGGAGGCCAACTGAAATTTTGAAATGTTAAATCTGCATTTTAATTAATGTAGTTTTTTAGATTTCAATGAGAGAAGCTAAACATTTTTTTAATTTTCGAAATTGGATGAACGGTTACAATTTTATAGCTTTTTAAAACATTCACTTTTACTCTTTCTGTAGAAAGACAATACATATAATAACAATGGGAACAATGGGACAAAAATGAAGGAGTTTTAGCTGAAATTTACAGTAAATTTGCTGTAACTTTGTTAATAAAACATCTTTTTGTACTAAATTTGGCATGGAGATAGATTTCAATGGCACACACAAATGTATCCTAAAATTATGCGATTACGATGGTGGCCATATTGGATTTATCCATGGCAACGGATGAACGACACTTAACGAGAAATGACAAATGAAAATATTAAGCTCAAATGGCATAAGTGATATATCAAATTGAAGGTCTTTTTGAGCTGATGACACTTTTGAATAGCTCTACTGCATTAAAACTACCTACAAAAAGTATTTTATCCAAATAAAGGCTTTCAAAACATCACCACTGGGGCCATGTGGAGTTTTGACATTATTTGGTAAAGGCTTCTTCAATTTTATCAGTTTCTGAACAATTTGAAACTTAGAATTTAATTTAAGGATTATTGGTTAAAACTATGTTCCAAAATTATTGATCATCTTTAAAATTCAGGAGTAAATTGGAATGAGAAGTCGATGTTTGGAGGTGCTAAAAATTGCATACTTGTCATGGTAAAGTTATCAGCAACTAAGATGGTCTCATCATACCACCTGTCAGACATGCAAATTTCCTTTGTTACAAACATTTAAAAAAATCAATACCCTTTCTTTTGCCAACACAGATGCAACTTATTCCCTTAGTTTCCTTGAAAATATTGTGTATGGCTGTCAAAAATCTATGTCGACAAAATCACAAAATTGCTATCTCCTCTGCGCAAAAGGGATTGATCTTCTCATTATTCACCGTGAGAAATTAGAGAATTATGATTATCAAAACTATGGTCCCAGAATATTGATATATGGATTGAGCTGTTCTGTGTACAGAAGAAATTTGCTCCAGTTCAATGAGTGATCTCCGTGTGTACGGATCATGGAGAATTGTGGGTAGCCTCACTTACTGTGAAGTGTGGTCAATATCTCCGTCAATAAATACGTGAGCTGTTCAAAATTTCTCATTTTTCTAGCAAAAATTCAAAAGAAATAATGATAAACTGCGTACTAGAGGACGTTTCACTGAGAGTTGGTCGGGTTAGGTCTCGGAAAAATCGCTCTCAATTTTTTGTCTCGGATTTGGTCATATACACTGCCCTATGTTGGTGAAGAACCTTATATCGCGAGAAAGAGCGAGATCTGGGCTTTCAAATGAGTATTCGATGTAAGGGATGTTTTGATTGGCTCACCTTCAAAAATGCGTTTCAAAATCAGCGATGTAAATATTAGGTGCTGCCATGTTTCAGATCGCCGTTCCCGGTACCGTTTTTAGCTCAATTTTGCAGTTTATTCAAAAAGTAAGTAGTTCATATAAAGAAATAAAAAACATATGAGAGAATAGCTGCATTTTTAATTTTTAGCCTCATGTATTTTTTTCCACAATTTTCTTTCCCGTTATCGATGTTTTTCAATTTTGAACATGACTAAGTCACTGGTGATTAAGTGTCAATTCAGAAAGTCCTGGGCGACCTGCTGGCCTCCCTACTAGTTTTATATTGCCGAACCAGGATTTCCTTTATTTGCTTTTTTTTTGTTTTGCAAAATTGAAGGTGCTAGACTAAGGTGCTTCTCAAGGAATTGTAATTGTCGCGGTATATAATTTGAATGGAGACAAGGAGAAAAAATTGCAGACACTAGTTTGAAGGGTGTTGCTAAGGCTTGCCAATGCATAAATTTCAACCGGAAATTATACAGCCTGTTTGCTAAAGAGAGGAAAAACTAATTTTTGGAAAACGCTTTTCACGTGACTATTATGCAAATAATGACTGTGTACTGTGCACAGTCTGATTTCCCTATATCAGGGCTTTCATAAAATATATACTTTACATTACGGGAAAGCTCCATTAACTTAGGAATACTCGACTTCCCTAGAGGATCAATTTCAGTGACCTGCCTTTCCTACAATGGCACTACAATGGCACCAGCTGGATTAGATAAACATAACAAGGGAACATTCACACCTTTGGGATTAAAAGTCTTCTGTTTGTCACCCGAGTTGCTCAGTCAAGGACTCGGGTTTCAGGTACCATGCAAGTTAATGCAGCCTTCCCCTAATGATTAGGGTTTGGGACTTCTATAATGTAGAAAAAAATAAAAATCTGAAAGTGTCTATAAGGTATCTAGCTACCTTAATTAGTTTGTGGAAGCAATAGTCATTTAAGAGTTAAAATGTGCTTAATAGAACGAAAATTCTAGTAAAGGAAATTGACAGTGACAGCTAAATTTTCATTATAAACTGACAGACACGCTGTTTTACTTATGGTGGTGTGATGTTGATGTAGAATGCAATTATGTAGAATGTAATTAACTCTTGTTTATGTTATTGTAAGCAGCAATATCAAGTTGAGCAAGCTCATATTAATAGATTGGTCTGCTATGGGAGGTTATATGCTGTAAAAATATGTGTGTGTGTGTGTGTGTGTGTGTGTGTGTGTGTGTGTGTGTGTGTGTGTGTGTGTGTAATAGTCTTTATGCCTGTATGCATGTCTCTATGGATGTAATATGTATGTAATATGTATGTATGTATGTATGTATTTGTGTATATATTTATGTCCATCCACAGCAAAACTTGAGAGCAGCTGCATGGGTCAAGCTGATTTTTGGTGTAGTGGTGCCATATATGATGTAGATATGCTGTTCTTTAAATGAACATGTCAGCATTGTAAACATTCAAATGAGGTACAAAAAATGTGTCAATGGTCAAAATTCAAGAACTATTAGGAACTGCTCATCTGATCATTGTCATATTTGGTTATAAAGTACCTTTTGAGGCCACACATGTTTAGCCATATTGATTTTATGCTATTATTGGCTGTTTTTTATTTTCAATGTATTTATCTCTATTTTTTTGCCGTTTTGTCAAAATATTATCTAAAACCATTGGTCTCATTGCTTTAAAATCTGGTTTACAGGTTGCTAAGGATGACCAAAATAGGATCCATTGAAATCATGGTGAAATTTGCATATTTGTATTTTTGGGCAACAATTGCAATTTTTGGTCAAAAACTCTTCTTTGAAGCCGTTTATCCCATCACTTTCAAAGTAGGTGCAAAGGTCATTATAAAGTGAAACATTTCATAGTGGACGATCCCATGATGCAATTCGCCTGTTTGAATTGCATCATGACGTGGGACACGTGGTACCCGAGCATAGCCTGCAACCAGCGGCGACTTACAAGCAGGTGTCATAGATGGTATCCCCATGGAGGTATGTAAGACCCCAAAAATTGACAAAGTGAGCGTCAAAGTGCTCAATCGAGTACTTTTGGGAAAATGTTAAACTGAGCGTCAAAGCGAGTGTCAAACTGAGCGTGATGGCACCTCCAACGATAGGATGTGGTATAATTAATTTTGCCATCAGCTGTGAGATCGCGTCCCGCCAGGGCGATGTTATACATTCACTATGGCGGTACCCAATGATCTTCGTGAGTCGTCAATCCCGCCTGATGATTTGGTATGAGTTGACATTCCCTGTTACTGTTGCCCTGTTTCCGGTAGATAATCTTTCCGAACAGATTTCGCTTCATGGCCATGACAATTATCATTTTTATATCTCTGCCTCGCTTACCGCCAGGATTACCGCTGCTCAGAGACTGAATATTCATGAGAAAGTCATTTTACCACGGACTGGAAGTGAAACATTCACACCTCTTCCACTCCTAACGATCGCGGTAATACCGCAGGCACAGCGGTAAATGGCATGAACGGCTACAGTTTGCAGTATTTTTTTTTTTTTTTTTTTTTTTTTTTTGAGAGAGAGAGAGAGAGAGAGAGAGAGAGAGAGAGAGCGTGTACGTCTTGGTCAAATAAACTAGTACGTTGTCACTGTTGCGTATGTTCACTTCCGTCTGTAAAATATTGCAAACTAAATACCTAACAAAAAGGTGCAATTCATGAACACCCCTAACATGTCTTAGGTGTAATCGATGTCAAAAAAATAGTTGACGATTTATCAAATGTAAAGTTCAAGTTAATTACGTCACCCAAATTTTGTTCAATTTGTGCGAGATCGGGAAGTAAAACTCGGGCGGGTCATACATCGGTAGAGCTATTCCATGACAGCAAATATCGACATCGCGTCTGGGGACAATTTGTCGTGTCTATTTTTTATCTATATTTGATAGCAGCATGAATGTCCTTGTACTCAATAAAGAAGGCACTGAAATAACCAGTTAAAATTGGCTAACTACTACGATGGGTTGCGACGTTTTAGCCACATCGTTCACCCCACGACTACGTAACAGCCTATCACCAACCCGACATGCGAACAACCGGGTAGGCGAAGTTTATTTCTTAAATTTATGCAATTTTGATATTTATACGCCTTCAGACTTGGAGCAAGTTTACGATCAAGTTTATCATCACTTCATTAACACGTTCAATAAAGAAAGCATTTTGCTATAAAGCTCTGTGTCAATACATCTACGTTACGCTTGAAACATTAACAACAACACAACAGTTATGTTCGTTGAATTGTATTGGTCAACAACAACAACACGACTAATAAACATAAACAACAATACAAACAACAACAACAACAACCAGACTTCTGGGTTTCCTATGCTCAGAGGGTTGAGCCCAACTGCAGCACTGAAAATTCCGTGAACTTGATTTGTTTGAAGTCCTGTCAGCGTGGCTAAACTTGACTGACGTACAGTTCGCGTACGTTCAATAATGATTCTACATAAATCAGACTTGATATCCAAAGACTCTTGATGTTGAAAGGTCAATTTAGACGTTGCCTGAATAAACACATTGTCTGGAAATCGTTTGCTGAACGTGACACTCTATGCGATGATCGTTTTTTGGACGTGGGATTCTGTGCATGTGATGACCGTGATTTTCTATCCATTTGACATCACGATTGCCGAACAATGTCTTATCATGACAAATGTTTCTGAATTAAAGCAATGTGAAAGAACATCTTTCACCCGAAAAAGTGAAAGTTACAGTAATTTTTTCGGCTTCAGGCGTAAGCTTATGATTGGCTCAAAAATTTTCAGTCTCGGTCAACCCACAGAGAATGACCTATATTTGACCTCGCTCTGCCTGCCATTTGTCAACTCACGTACATGCACACTACAGATAGTGATTGACATTGCTCCATCGAGGTCCGTTGACCGCAGGACCTTGACTCCTATCTCTTATTCTGTTTGACTACGAAGAGTAAACTGTAATTAACTGTAATTATGACACCAATATTGCGCGCATCATTGTAAACACGTTTTTATTAGCCAACTGGCAAATCGTGTACTATCCAGTACGCGCTAACTGAGCACCCATGCAAGCTATATGTCGCATATTCGCTACGTTTTAGCACTCTTACTAAGTTCAACGCTCAGTTCTTCTTTTTTTCGCCCAGTTTGACGCTTACTTTGTCAGTTTCCAACGCTCAGTTCGACGCTCAGTTCGACGCTCACTTTGCCATTTCCAACGCTCAGTTCGACGCTCACTTTGTCATTTTCGACGCTCAGTTCGACGCTCACTTTGTCGAATTTGGGACCCTTACATACCTGCCCCATGACAGGAGTCGCAGATTTGACTGACCATGCCATAGGCGAAGACATCGTGGTACCTGTGTAGAGTCTGTATATGCCGTGGTTACAACCCCCTACACAGCTGTGTTTATTGAAATGTGAAGTGAAGCCGATTAAAATGATATCTGCTGTAAATTGAAAAGCTAGATGAGGGCGTGGAAAAAGAAAAAAAAAAGGGAGAGGTGGATGGGAGAAAGCAGTGCTGCTGAGAGCGTCTACAAAGCGAGAATGAGAGCTTAGCAAGAAAGTAGCCCAAAAAAGGCAACTTCCAAGCTTAAATGCCAAAGGTCAAGGAGGTGAGAAAGTCAGGAGTCAAGGAACAAAGCGAAAGGGGGGTGAACAAAGGCAACGTAGGGCAAACGTTGGTGAATGTGTACATAGGGTTGCGTAATGGTCTCATTTACTTTGCATTAACACAGATTATAAACTATATATATAATGGTTCATAATCCTGCTATTAATGCATAATAAATGAGACGTGAGACAAGGCGTGGGATAAAAAGTGTGGGGGAAAGGACTACGCAAGCAGGTGTCATAGTGGACGACCCCATGATGCAATTCGCCTGTTTGAATTGCATCATGACGTGGGACACGTGGTACCCGAGCATAGCCTGCAACCAGCAGCGACTTACAAGCAGGTGTCATAGATGGTATCCCCATGACAGGAGTCGCAGATTTGACTGGCCATGCCATAGGCGAAGACATCGTGGTACCTGTGTAGAGTCTGTATATGCCGTGGTTACAACCCCCAAATTGAGACACGATGCATTGTGTGTGGTAACAAGGCAAAAGCAGCACGTAGCCGTGTTGCGGTTGCATTGCACGCACCAGTGAAAAAGGCGCAAGGTAAAGTGACGAAGACCAGTACCGGCGACATGGACAGACAGAGTACATCAAAGTGAGACTGAGCGCGATGACATGTGTCTTGCTATATTCAATGTCATTAAGCATAGGCAAAGGGAACTACATCTCAAGAACGTTAAGACATGTCAAATGAAAATAATATAAATACAGTGAAAAACGGATATTGCATTTAATTGTTGCAGTCTCAAAATCAAGTTCAAGGCAAATGTCCGAGAGCCAGAGATTAAAAGAGATTCGGCAACTGGACAGAAAGTGTTCCTATCTAGTGCAATGTGTTGCTATGACGACAAAATGCTAGGCTAAACCGGCATCCTGGTTCGTCTTATGTCCAGCTAAGCATGATGGCACAGATTGGATGAGAGTTTTTGGCGTTTTGATATACACTTTGTAGGAATCACTTCTCCATCTTCCAGGGTCTTTATCAGCCAGTCCGGTAGGTTGACATCAGCTGCGGTCGTAGCGGCTCCACTTCTGAAGCTATGAGTTGTGTATTGGTGTGCATTTGGTATTTTGGCGTGATCCAACAGGTCGTGCACACTTTGTCCTAAGGCTTGTCTTGTGAGGAACCGCCCATCCGCGAACCGAAACACAGGCGTGTGGTCGATGATCGGGCACATGGTGCTGTAGATTTTGAACGCTTCTACGGCACAGATATCCGAACCTGATGGAGCTATGGTGACGGAGCAGCCATGACGGAAAGGGTCTGTCTTGGATACCTTGATGTTTATTTCCAGGTCTCTTCGTATGTTGACGTCTGATCCGTGCAGAGTGCGATCGGGGTCAAATCTAACCGATGAAAGGGAGATGAACTCACTCACACGTAAAAAAGCGAAGAAGGCGAGTGTGTAGGCAGCCCAGAGCATGTGTTTGTCCAGTTCGGTGTAGCTGCAACTCTCGGCAAGGGTATCTTTCAAGATCCGCAGAATGTCTATAGTTATCGGCAGTCTCGTGTTTGCAACTTCTCCGTGAACGCGTTTGATGCCCTTGAGGGTGCAGTGTAGTAGGCTGTCATCACGCAACATGTTAGGATAACCCGCTTCTATGTGCATGCGGATGATTCCAGCCAGATATATTTTCAGAGTTCGGTAAGCCAGACCATCCGTTGCCAGGTGGGTCATGAATAGGATTGCCACCTGTGTAGTGAGTGGCATGGCCTGCAGTCCATGTGTATGACAGAAGTTAATATAGCGGAGATACGCTGAGTGGTAAGTCAGTCTAGTACTTGGCGCGATGCTGTTGTTGATGTAACCGCGTGCACGTGCGATTAGATTATTGGTACTCACTGATTGAGTAATCCGAGGGTGTGTAGGTCTGGTGGGTTGGTTGCTTGTGAGTCTGCCGACGGAACCAGCTTGTGGAACTTGGGGATCTGTTGGCGAGATAAACAGTCAGCAATGTCATTGTTCACACCCTCAATATGTACAATCATGACATGGAAGTTATGTGAGGCTGCTGTGAAGAATATTTGTCGAACCAAATTCATGATGCGTGGGCAGGCTGATGAACCTTTTTTCCATATTTGGACTACAGACATGTTGTCGCAGTGGAATAAGACACGTTGTGTGGCCCAAAGATGCCCCCAAATTAGACATGAAAGCAGTATGGGTAGCAGCTCCATCCATGCTATTGAGTAGTTGTTCTCAGTGATTTGATTTGGCCAAGGGGCAGTCAGATCCAGTGTCCCTTATAGAAGATAACCATAACCGTGCTTGGCTGATGCGTCTGTGTATACTTCCATGTCGGGTGACGAAATCCAACTGGATTGCAGCATGGAAGCAGACCCATTCCATGTTGGAAGGAAGTCACACCACCACTGTACGTCTAGCTTGAATTCTTCGGATAAGTGAATTGTGCTGTTGAGATTCTTGGTGGTGGTGCTCAGGTCTATCATACGTCTTAAGAAAATTCTTCCGGCTGGGACACATTTGCAGGCGAAGCTAAGGGTGCCAATGAATGAGAGCAGTTCGCGCTTTGTACATGAAGCTCGAGATAGCCAGGTTGGTAATGAAGACAGTAGTTCTTGTAGCTTGTCATTTGGGAGACGAATGACCATTTCATTAGAGTCAAGCTCCACACCTAAGAAAGTTAGTATAGTGCACGGCCCTTCAATTTTGTCATCTGCAACTGGTACCCCTAGGTTATCACATGTAGAGAGCATAGTGTTCATGTTATCGTGACATACACTGGTGCTGGGTGGTCCACCTGTGAAGTAGTCGTCTAGATAGTGAACTAAGTCATCTGACTGGATCTTGTTAGCAACAATCCAGTGTATAGCATCTGCAATTTGGTTGAAAAGGTATGGTGCTGACTGCAGACCAAAAGGTAATATGCGATCGAAGAAGTAAAACCCCTCCCAGTAGTAACCAAGGAGATGCCAATCTTCTTTGCATACTGGACAGAGTCTGAAAGCATGCTTGATGTCGACTTTTGCCATCAAGGACCCTGGGCCATGCTTATTGACGATTGCTACGGCGTCATCGACTCGGGCGTAAGATAATGAGTGTTTGTCTTTGGATATGTTAGAGTTAACACTGTCTGCTGATGGCTGTGACAAGTCCATTATGATTCTGTGTCCACCATTTTTTTTTGGCCGGACTCTCAAGGAGTTGATGACGAAGTCTTTGAAGGGAGGGGTTCTGAAAGGACCAACGGTATGACCGAAGTCCACCTCTTTGATAATTGCGTCGGTGATGACGTTAGGGTTGGTTAGAGCTGATTTGGCATTCTTGGTCCGTTGGGGTAGTGTTTTCCATTGAATCCTATGTTGGCACCATGTGATATGTTGAAGAGTACCTCTGCTTTAACAAATGGCTTGTTCGGGTGTTGATGTAATTCATATGCGAATACATCAAGCATGAGTGGTGTTTCTGGGTGCATGGATAGGACCTTATCTATTGGTATTACCATGCTGACGAAAGGGCTGAGGTGGGTATGTTGGCTGGTCTTCGTTAGATGAGCTACGAAAAGGCTGTTGGCTAGCAGCAGCTTTTCGGTGAAAAGTGGCTGGGTGTTGGCTAGAGTTGCAAGTGCTGCAGCAGTGGATTCTGTTATTACGGCATGGGTTACTGCAGTGGCCTCGATTGAAGTCACGGCAGATCTGGTTGTTGTTGTTGTTGTTGTTGCTGATGGATTTGCTGTACCAGACATATGGATTCTTTGGTTGGCTGTTGCATTCCTGACGGGTGTGGCCTTTCTTCCGGCAGTCAGGGCAAGTTGGGATTAGGAGATGGAGGTTCTGTTGGAAATGTTCATGATCTAACTGTGGGTTGGGAATGCTCCAACTGCGTAAGCCAGGGTATCTCGCATGGTCGAGACGAAATTCTTTATCGTATGACATCCAGGCTTCAGCTTTGTAGGAGGCTGCCCTACGTGCTATATGCATGTCTCTGGTAGTTAAACAAATGCACGGCTTCGTGGGGGAAATAATATGCACGGTATGCAGCAAAAGTAGACCAACAGTCTAGCCAAGTCTCAAAGTCCTTGATTTCTTTTTCCTTAGCCTGTGATGTAAATACTGCTATTGATGGATTGTCTGGGTCAAAGGAAACATGTGTTCTGGTCGATTGGGTGATGTTTGGCCGTAAGGAGTCAGGGTGTAAGTCAGATAAATCGACGAACTTACCCTGGTTGGCCAAGTTGTTCAAGGCTTGTTGATCGACGAATGGAAGGTAGAGGTTTGCTGGCGGTATCGTCGCTGGAACTGCTGCTTGTTGGAACGATGGTACGTTTGGATACGTTGTTAGGTATGGACCGGTAAGTGCTGCATGGTAAAAGTCGAGTTGTTTACATTGGGCCAAGATGGCTGCGCTTGTTGACCAAGTGATGCTGAGGTTTCGGAGAACGTCGCATTCCGAAAGTCTGGGTGAACGGACGGCAACGTGATAGGTGTTGGATTAACATTTCGTTCGTTGCTGGGTCTTGAAGTGTTGCCTGGTTGGGATGTGGCGTGGCCGATAATGGAAACGTCTGGGTCTGGCGATTTGTTGCTGGAGTCGGGTATTCTACCGGTGATTGAACGGATCAGTTCTTCCAACTCGCTACGGCTAATTGTGACTACGTCTTGGTCTTTTTTGTCGCTTTGGGCTGCAGATCCTAAGCTTGCTTGGCTTTCTTTGGGAGGAGCTGCATCGGCATAACGAGCAGGTTTACGGCTTACCCTGGTAGAATTGCGTTTACCTCTACCTCTGCCTGGCATGTTGCTGGATATCGATAATACAGCTGGAATCAAGGACGGCGTGGTGAAGGTCTTGTTAGGAAGGCGTACGGCGGCGAAACGTAATAAGACGACGAGTACGAAGCGGAGCTCTAAGAAAGCAGTGCTGCTGAGAGCGTCTACAAAGCGAGAATGAGAGCTTAGCAAGAAAGTAGCCCAAAAAAGGCAAGCTTAAATGCCAAAGGTCAAGGAGGTGAGAAAGTCAGGGGTCAAGGAACAAAGCGAAAGGGGGGTGAACAAAGGCAACGTAGGGCAAACGTAGGTGAATGTGTACATAGGGTTGCGTAATGGTCTCATTTACTTTGCATTAACACAGATTATAAACTATGGTTCATAATCCTGCTAAAAGTAGGTGCAAAGGTTATTATAAAGTGAAACATTTCATAATGGGTATTTGCACTTGCAGTGGAATTTTCTTAGTTATCATTCTGTAGGAATGCAATGTCATGTGTGTACTCAAGTACTTAGTATTTCTGTAAAATGGGAGCACAGTGCCATTTGCATTATACATGTGCAGTGCTTTGTAATTGATAAGTGAATGCAGTCAAAACAGTTGAGGGGGAGGCATATCTCAAGGCTGAAAATAGTTCTGGGGTTATATTGTTTTCTTGTCTGTGCTGATTTGCATCACAGATGGTGATAGGGCTAGATCATAGATTTGTCATTTTTAGCAAGGTAGAGACTATAGTCTATAGATGGATGGGTATCCGTCCGGCGACAGTCTGTATGTATGTCCGTCTGTGAGGCGTCCGTCCACTCAAATATCTTGAGAACCGTAGTACTTTTTTTTTTGTATTTAAGTTGTTTTATTGGTAACATTTTCTTTATAACAGTAACTTAAATTGAAATGAAGTACAGTGATTAGTTATCTACAATTTTGTGTAAAATTGAAATCCATTTGCTGCAATGTCTCTCTAATTTGTCTTTTTCCAGAGCTATTTCATACTCTAGATGGTAGTTGAATTTCACGTGCAACATAAAAGCTGCAAAGTGTGGTTTACTGTTTCATTTTCATGGCATAGATGTGTCTTTTGGCTAACAGTAGCAAGTGATTATGAATGTCAGAGTAACCGTCAACACCAAAGAGCACTTCATTTAAGTTATGTCTAGTGAACAAACTGAGAGATTCCTCGAAAAATGTCTGAAACTCGTTCCAGAAGGTCTCAGTGAATTTACAGGTGTAGAAAAGATGATCTAGTGTCTCGTTCTGTTTTGGTAGAATGAACAGAGCGGTGATTGGTCCATGCCTCTTCTAGATACATCGTAGTTTGTATACAGAATATGATGAAGAAGTTTGAAGTGGAATTCACATGTTTTTGTGTCTATGGCTACCTTAAATGGTAGGCTATATATGGGAGGCCATGGTCCAGTAAAGTCATATTCTCTTTCATAATATTATAATAGCGTTCATTAATTGGACGTAATTCCTCTTTACTGTAAATGGCGTTTCTGATGCTCTCCCTGGTAACTTTGTGGGAGTGTTACAATTAAAAACACATATTCGTATTCATCTTTAAACACCGGCTCAACCAGCAATGGTTTTGGCCACTTAACTCTGAGACATGTAATTGCTCCGTAAAGAAGGAGAACTTCGTTCCCTTGGAGGGTTTTGTTGGCTAACTTTTCCCGTGACAGATACCGCTCCTCGGTAAGTAGATCAAATATTAATTCAAACCCTTTAGAATTCCCTCCAATTAGAACGTTTCTGTTGTTCCAGATTGTCTGACAAGTAATGTCAATCTCAGAGTCATTGACCGCGACATTGCAGGCCGACCAGGATTCGAGCATTTCTTGGTAGAATCTCGGTAGGGGCAGGCTGAGTGAGTTAATATCGAAGTTACACTTGAATAGGTACTTTCCACCCACAGATTTTAGGCGATGGTCGAGAAAGTTTCCAGGGGTGCTCTATGTTTTCATCTAGATACCTTTTAATAAGGTTTATACGCAAAAGCTTGTGTGTATTTTTCACATCGGGGGCCTTTAAGACCCCTCAGAAACCCCTCTGACCATTACCTTTCCCATTCCAGAGGAAATTGAAAATAAGCTGTTCAAATCTCTGAAGAATTTCAGGTGCTATTGTGGTCATTCTCATGACGTAATTAAGTTGTGATAGGGCGAAGGTTTTCAAAATCTGAACTTTGCCCATGAGTGTCAGGGATCTCTTTTTCCCAGAGTTCCTTCGATCTGCTTGAGAGGTGTTGCATAATTGAGAGTGGTGTTTAACTCTTGGTTATACGAAATGTTAATTCCTGCAATTTTGATCGGTGATGTCGGCCATTTGATGCCAAATGGTTTTTTCTTACGTCTTTTCCACTTACCAAGCCAAATAGCTTTCGTTTTGGTAGGGTTGACCATCAAGCCTGAAAGTGAGTGGAACTCTTGCAACATTTCAAATGTTCTCTGACATGACTGTTCATCTGTTACAAAGGTCGTCAGGTCATCCGCAAATGCGGCATATTTGCATTTACCTATTCCTGTGTTGATACCCTTGACATTGGCATCATCATTCAAGTTAATTAAGAATATTTCTAGCGCTAGGATGAACAAATATGGTGACAATGGATCTCCTTGTCTCACCCCCCTTTCCAATGTTAAAATATCCGGTGCTGAAACCATTGTTCATAATGCAACTGCTCAAGTCTGTGTAAAATGTAATGAACCATTGTTTAAAGAGTAGGCCAAAACCGTATGTATTTAAACATTCCATAATGTAATCCCATTCTAAACTGTCAAAGGCTTTCTCAAAGTCTATGGCAAGCAGTATGACCGGGAGGTCGTTTTTGTCTGTATGCCAGAGAATTTCCTCTATCAGCCTGATGTAGTCGCTTATATCTCTGTCTTTGACAAAGGCACTCTGCTGACAGTTAATGAGGCTAGGCAAAACATTTTTTAGACGATTGGCGAGACATTTTGCAGCTACTTTAGCGTCGGCGTTGATGAGAGAGATCGTTCGCCAATTTTTGATGTATTTGGTGTCTCTCCCTTTCTTTTCTATTAGTGTGATCACACTTTGTCTCTGAGAGTTGGAAAGACTCCGATTTTCAAACCCATAGTTGAGAGAATCAACAACTGTTAGCCCTATTGTCGGCCAGAATGTTGTATAGAATTCTGCTGGCAATCCATCATTGCCAGGGGTCTTATTTCTTGGCATCATGATGAGGGCACAGTAAATTTCATTGTGGGTTATTGGTGACTCACAATTTTTCATTAGCTGGTGCCCAAGTTTGGGGATGTTGTCATTTTTCAGGAAGTGGTGGTCAGTAATATCCCTTTCTGGGTTGGTTTGGAGGAGTAGAGGGTACTATAAAAAGTCTTCAGCTCAGAAAGAATATCTTTCTGCGATGTTTTCAGTTCATTGTTTGTGCCAATTAATGATTCTTTTGATATGCCCTTTTCTCCACCTCCTCTTCTCCAGCCGTAGAAAATACTTAATATTGTTTTTCTCGCCCTTTTCATGCCATCTAACTCTTGAACGAATAATTTAACCTTCAGTTAGGTAGTCATATTCCTTCTCGAGCTCTGCTTTTGCATTTTGGAGTCTGAGGATGTCGTCCTCTGACGCATTTGGCCTGAGGGAGGTCTCTAGATCGGAAACTGCTCCCTAAAGTTCATTGATTCGTTTCTTTTTGAGTTTCGCAATTTGTTTTGAGTATGAGATTGAAAATTTTTTAATCTCATATTTCAGGAGGTCCCATTTGAGGCCTAATTGTCCTCTATTCCGTCGTAATCTTGGAGCCAAAGGGTAAACTTTTGGGAAAGTTCATCAATGTAAACACTGTCCTGTAATAAGCTGGTATTTAGTTTCCAATATGACGGACCAAATGGGGTGGTGACAGGGTCAAAGGTCAGAGTCACTGCTGAGTGATCTGTGCTAACAGAAGGGATAATCGCGGTGGAGCTGATATCTTGTTGCAGTGAATCGCTGATAAGGAAGCAGTCTAAACGACTTTGTGTAATGGAAGGCCTGTGTCTACACCAGGTGAACTGTGTGACCCCGGGATTACATACTCACCATATATCAATCAAAGTGTGATGTTCTAACAGTTCCAAATGCTCTCACTCCTTGACTTTTTGCCAATTAGGACCAATGGAGCCCAATCTGTTGATTTCATTATAAAATGTAAAATTAAAGTCTCCGCCTATGACAATTTCTGTGTCTGGTTGAACTTCATGAGACGACAGTATGTCAAGAAGTTCCTGTGTGAATTGAACATGTGATTTTTCATCATTGGGTGCATAAATATTTAAAAGCAGGAAGTTTCTGCCATCAATTGTTACATCTAGAAAAATGTATCTTCCATGCTCAGATGTTAGTGTTTTGTTCACGGTATGATTACAGTTGCGTAAAATAGTCATTACACCTCTACTATTGTGTGTCCCATGAGAATAAAAACAGTCGCCTGGAGCCTGAGATGACCAAAATTTCTCGTTATCTGACATGCCGTGTGTTTCCTGAAGAAACATGATATTTGGCTTTTTGTGTTTTAACCATGTTAACACCTTCTTTCTTTTCTTAAATTCCCTGAGACCTCTCACGTTAAGTGATAAGAATTTCAATTTCTGCATGTTTGATGAAATTCGAATATTTCAAAAGCACACTTACTTCCACTCTGTTGGTTGTTAACTTTTTTGGGATAGAATATAGTGAAGAACAAGGATAAGAAAAGGACAAAAAGAGAAAAAACAGTTGCTACTAAATCTAATAAAAAAAATCCTGACAATAATTAAAGATAATTGTTGTCGCATGACTTGAGTGAAGATGATGTGGCAGTGTAGCTCTCCAATCTGCTGGTCGAATGTTCATGCAATCGCATGGGTGGTCTGAGGCATGGTTCTTAAACCACATCGAGTGTTGGCGGGGGTCCTTAGTACTTGACTACGTCGATGTACAGCATTCCATTCCGGAAGATTGGTTTCTTTCCGTCCTTGTAAGCTTGCGCCATGATCTTGTGGTACAGGCATTTTTTCTTGTAATATGCGGGGAGAAGTTTGGTTTTGATCATGGTGACATCTGCTCGCAAACTTTCCAGGATTCTGTAGAGCATTTCCATGGTGATTTTATCTGGAAAAGGTTCCTCCCCGTTGCTGGCCTCGTGTTTATGTAACTGTAGAGGGTGTCCAGTTGGTCTGAAGCAGTCCCAGTGAACGCTGTGATGCTTCTTTGCTTCCTATTGCTGCCTGAGGGTTGTTGAATTTTTGGCATTTGCGGTCTGCGGAGTGACTGGGTATTCACGGAGGTTATGATTGAGTATTGGTATTCAGACTTTCTGAGATGAGCTGAAAACTGTGGCAGATTTGGAGAGCTGAGGGGCTAACGCACTTGTTTAGTTGTACATGGTCATGTCAGAACCGTAGTACTTACTGATTTGTTGTGTAGATGAAAATTATGATTATGAGAAACTGGTTTTTTTTTTGGTTTTTTTTTGATATTGTTTAAAATATGCAAATTAGCGACATAAAAGGCATTTTTGGTAAAAAAATCTTCATCTTCATAACCCCCAGTCAGACAGCTTTGTTATTTGGTATACAGGTCCCTAGGGATAACCTAACTTAGATTTGTTCACATTGTGATGAAATATGCAAATCTGTATTTTTAAGGAATTTTTTTGTCATTTTTGGTCAAAACTTTATTTTATCAAAACCGCTCGTCTGACAGCTTTGATATTTGGTATACAGGTTCCTACAGATGAAGTTAATATGATATATTGAATATATGATGAAATCTGCAATTTTGTAATTTTGGTGCAATTTTTGCCATTTTTGGTCAAAAAATACGTTTCTCAAAAACTACTTGTGTGATGCCTTTGATATTTGGTATACAGGTTCCTATGGGACTTGTCTTATTGTGATATATTGAAATTTAATGAAATCTTCAATTTTTGTATTTTGGGGTCAATTTTTGCCATTTTTAGTCAAAATATTTGTTTCTCAAAAGTTACTCATCTGATAGCTTTGATATAGCTTTGATATTTGGTATACAGGTTCCTAGGCTTTATCTTAATTTAATATTTTGAAATTATGATGAAATCATCAATTTTGTATTTTTGCAGCTAATTTTGCCATTTTTGGTCAGGCCATCCTGAAATGAACTATCAACGATATCCACCTTCTTCATCAATACGTGTGTCACAAAAAGTTATTCTCTACATACCATAGCAGAGCTCTGTCTACTGTTGGGTCGCTTGTTTTTTCAAAACTGCTGGTCAGACAGCTTTAATATTTGATTTACAGGTCCATGACCTTAGTGAGATAATTTCATACAGTCAGGAAATACTTAATTTTGTATCCAATGTCTATAGTAGCTACAGGGACTTGGCCTTATGTTTTTATATCTGTTGCACTGATGGCTGTCTACTTTTTGTTTGAATGGTCTTAGACCAGTGAATGGTCAGTCCATGTCCCTATGGAAAGGCAATGAAGTCTGTCTAAGTAACTGACTTATATTAATGCAGGAAAGATTGCACCTTTTTATTGGAGTTTGCGGTATGAGTTGCAGAAATTCATGTTAACCATCCTTAGGATAAACTAGTTACATGTATGCTCATGAAAACGACTCCACTGAAGACTGATTTGTAAAGGTCCATTGTTCATGGGTGCCATGCAATTATTTAAATGCCACTGTTTATTCCAAAAAGATCAGTTGGTGATATCTAGCTTAATAACTGTACAATGTTTACACCCACTCTTCACTAGCACTGTCAATAACAGGAAATCCAAAGGGGCTCTTTGTATTATAATATAATCCTCCTGTAATATAGAAGTGTAACAGTTGAGGTTGTATTTCATATTGTCAATATCAAAGAATTTAAGCTGAGTGACACACAACTTTAATAAATGATTCCCCAAATATTTTGTGGGTCTTAATTGGTCAAATACCAACCCTCCCTTGTAACATAATTTGCATTGTTGTAAAGCCCTGATTAAGTAGTATTTCCCTGCCAGATGATAAGTCAGGAAAAAGGAGAAGTTGCAAAACAAATAAAGACGATATGAATCGCCAGCTTTTTGTCAACATTGAGCTGCAAAACCATCTCTGTATACTGGGACTGTATCCTCCCGGAAAAATGATAAGCCATCCATGATTTCAGAGATTACACATTTCATAGAAAAGGAACAAAATTTCATTGAATATCAATATCTACAATGAAGCAAGTTAATTTACTTCTATCAGCTTCAAATATAAACATAGAAACTAGCAAGGTCAGAGCAGTGTTTCTCAAGGGCCTATGGTTAGAATCATCTACAATGAAGTAATGTCTTTCATGTTTTGCAGTCTTTCTGCACAGTTTGTTCAGATGGAAGCAAACTTTTGATGTGCAGCAGTGATGGCTGTTATCATGCCTTCTGTACACAGTGTGTAGATATCATGGTTGGTCCCGGTACCTTTGAAAAGGTATGTCATTATTGCTTACTACAACTGTTACTGTTTGTTCATTTTCAATTTAACGTCTTATTTGTTTATTTGTTAGTCCCCATGGGCACCGTCAATTGGGACTTGTAGGTTTCATCATGTCTGTTGTCCATGCGTATATATATGCGTGTGTGCGTCAAAGTGTGTCCATGCGTGCATGCATCCATCCATCCAAACATTCATGCAGACATCTCAGAGATGCCTGGAGCAATTACATTCATTCTCCATATAGAGATAACTCTGAATGTCATATATATGCATCTTGATTTGTTTTTCGATCTGATCCAATAGGGCCATGTGACGGCCATTTTGTTTCCTGTAATTGATGTCCGTGTGTCCGTTCTCGCCAATTTTTCAGCCGCGCTAGCCATGCTGGTAGCATTTTCATTCAAACTTGGTACATAAATTTCTCCCTATGTCATACATATGCACAGTCATGTATTTGTTTTGTAATTGGATCTAAAATGGCTACATGACGTCCATCCTCTGGGGCTTCATGATCCATTCATACAGATATTGCAGACATGCCTGTGCCAATTCTTTTCAAACTTTGTACAAGGATAAAACATTATGGCATACATATGCAAACTATGTGTGCTTTGGCAAGCATAATTAGTGCTCATTTGCATAGTGATTAGAGCTCTGTTTCTGCGACTGCGCCAAATTTGATGAAATTTTTATACAGATGTTGGTCACTCGTACTCAGAGGTCTAATAGCACACAATGACATATGTGTCAGTATTGTGTCAATTAATTGCCAAATTGCATATTTGATAAATTTTTGTAATTAGGATGATATTTCTTGAAATACTACAACAAATTTAATGAAACATGGTACAAATCTTCAGCCCACAGTCCTACAATAGTGTACAAAGATACTTAGCAGTATCATGTTAATTAATTGCTAATATGCATATTTAATTAAATTTCCCAATTAGTTGGCTGTGTCCAGAAATACTGCTTTAAATTTTATGAACCATGGTACAGATGTTGATCTGTCAGTACTGTAATACTGTGTGAAGATATAACAAAGTATAATGTCAATAAATTCCTAATTTGCTGTAACAGTGAATAAAAACATTTATCAGTGTCATTTTAATAAATTTCAATTTGCATATTTAGGGAACTTAATTAGTGTGATATGTCCAGAAATATTGCATAAAATTTGATGGAAACTTTGTACAGTTATTGATCTCACATTGCAATAATACAATTCAGTGACACTAAGCAGTATCGTTTCAATTAATTGCCAATTTGCATACATCATTAATTTCTTTTGTTTTTATCTAATTTTAGGGTGACTCCAGAAGTGCTGCATCAAATTTTATAAAATATGGTATAGGTAATAATCTGTCATTGTAATAATAGGATGAGAAAAAGTTTGGCAATATCTTTTGGATTAATTACTGCTGGACTTCTTCAATGACCTTTTGTAATTAGGGTTGGGCCCAGATTGGTTTTTAATATAGGTTTGGTTTTACATATGGAACACATTCTCGGCCATAAAGCTTCATCTGTATCGCAGTATTTTTATCACAGCCCGAATTAATGACCACGACTCTATCCTAGCTCTGAGAGGACCTGTAACTAAAGCATCTATTCAACAGGAGGGACTGTGTCATCAATGATGACTTGTTTGCTTGTCTATGAAAATTCACTGTGTTAACAGTTTTTGCATTGCATTTTCTACTTTCAAGGATTAACAGTTTTAAAAGCACTGTTTTGATACATTTAATTTCATTGCCCAAACTCTGCGATAAATAACTTTGTTAAATCATACTTTCATGGTTTCATGATCCATATAGTTATAAAATGCAATGATATAGCTGTAATGTACTTATTAAGTAAAAAAGTCATCTGTAAAATGGAGAAACCTTTGAACTCTGCCATCTTGAGGTAATGATATTGATAGTGGCATTCCGCACCATGGTTACTTATAATCTATGATTTGTAACTTAATTCACTTATAGAAGACTATCAACTAGGGTGTTACCCCAGATTACAAAACTTTGTAAACCTATGTGAATGAAGTGTGTGAAGTGTCTCAATATCTTACATGATTACTGCCACCAAGTTGACATCCTTGAGTTAATGGACGATTATGGCTTTGCTATAATCATTGTTAACGTTGCAAAGGACACAGAAAACAGGGCCTAAACCCTTAGACACATATAGGTCACCATACATGCGTCACCTAGTCTTAATGCTTGCCAGATGCACTCGAGATGTAAACTAATCCACCACCTCCTTCCCTCAATTACTGTTGTCTAAACTACTTGCGTCATCTCTACCGTGTCATTACCAATGCACATATCAGTGTGGTCAACGCTACCTATCAGCAATCTTAATTGCTGCACTCTAGTTCACATCGCAAAACCTTAACTTCAACAATGCCAAAGACAAAAAAAGCAGAGGCCGTGCACGCTCGGCCACCCGTTCATCGACGACGTCGAAGAGATGCCCAGGGCATCTTGACAAGTACCTACTCTGGTCAGCAGTGTTCGCGCTAGCGCTTGCCACACTTGCAAAATGCCAATAAAACTGTCAGTTGACAAAAATTTTTTTGACTTTTTGAAAGTTATTAGCCATCCATGCAAATTGAATTTCTCTCCCAAAAATGATTTGGATACATCATCAGATTGATGGACAATTTGCTTTTAAAACAAAATTTATTATGAAAAATAAAACTAAGCGTTAAGACAAGCGATAGAATACAAACTGTGAAAGTGTACAGGCTACTTATCTCAGCTGGGACGGCAAAGCTCCAAAATCAGACACTGAGACAAAGTGAACAGTCCTTTGGCTTGCTTGCAGGCTTGAGGTTGTGCAAAGTTGACAGTGAAGGTCTTGAAAAGTCTTGAAATTAATACTGCTGGAGTTTCTAAAGTCTTGAAGTAACATGTCACAGACAGAATCCCAAATGTCTGACTGAAAAGCTGTGCGATCCCCCATTTATACTGAAATGGTTATATAAGAGAATATAAGAACAATCTAGAACTTCTATTGATACGCTAATTACTGTTCTAAAATTTCTCCACTTACATGACTAATTGAATATTTAGAACGTTCCAAATATGACTAATTGAATTCAAGGTTGTGAGGTCCTGAAGGACAGTGACCTTGAGAATTTTCTAGATTAATTGAACTCAGGTCATGAGTATGGGGGAAATGACCTACATAACACTAGCTATACATCTTCTATTGTGACTGCCATCAATAAAAAGGAAAAAAAACAGGGCAGTCATGTTGAGGGCGCTGCACAGGCAAGCACCATTTCACCTCCTTCCTTGCGGACAAAGCCACCCCTCATAAATTAAACCCATATAGAAAATAGAATCTATTTTCTATATGGGTTTCGGTGTTAGATTCTCATTTTTACTCAGATATTGATGCTTGAACTTGAATAAGAATTTTTCAGAAACAGATTGTCGTACTTCGTAACTTAACGCTTTTGCCACTACGGGACAGAAAGCTAAAGAAACTTTGTACTCGTCAAACTTTCTCCTCGTATCAGAATATTCCTGATTCCAAGGCCTTACAGGTTGCCAGCGAGTTTTTACGGTCTTTTACGGTCTGAAGGTCTGATGGCCTAATGATCTATAAAGTCAAAGCATATTTCTGGTACTTCGAAACATGCAGACATCACTTTCAACGGTACAATCATCTATGTACAACTTAGTGTTTGTCATCGTAATAAACCAGAATTGATGTCAGATCAGTATACAAGAACTCATCTCAGACTTGCTTTATTCGATAAGGCTTTGGCAATCACATCTATTGCACACGGCACTTGACCTCACCAGCCTTGTTTAAGGCCCAGTGTCCAGGTTTGTTCATTCTAGGCCATTCAGGCTCTCTGCCATGCTATATTCCTCCACCAACACCATCTCCTCCTTGCCTTCACCTGGCTTCTTTCCCTTCATGGGCCGTCCATTACATGTACCCCCACTCAAGAAGGTGGTCACCACCAGCCTGGTGGAACCACTTTCATTTTCGGCTTTCCTAAGGTCTGCAAAGCCAAGTTTGCAACCCAACATTTGCCCAGGAAGCAGACTGGTGGAGACTCCTCGCCCAATCTTTGAGTTTTTTTGTTTATACTTAGTTATTGATGTAACATCTCAAAAGTAGCACTTTTACCTAGTTTTAACTTTGCTAGGGTTTTCTGACATTTCGCTTATTGGTAGTTTAGGTTATTATTGCTAGTTTAATTCCATGTATTCTGTTCATTGGCTTAGCTTCTCTTTGTTACATGTTAAATATTCTTTTGACTCCACATCATGTATAGTGGTGTGTACTTACATATTTGCTGATTGCCGTTGATTCTATGGCACCAAGGAAAGAGGAAGCTTTGAGCTAGATTCTTTCTTTGGCAGGAGGAGAAGAACAAGTCTTGGATCTGCTACATGTGTAGTCCAGAAAATGAACATGGATTATTACAATGCAGGAACAATTGGAGACACAAATTGTATGCAATGATGAATGCAGATACAAACAGATATTCTTCAGATTACAAGTTCATCTTCCCAATACCTCTAATCCAAGACAAAAAGCCAATGAAGGTTTTATCTCTGTTTGATGGAATTTCTTCAGGTAAGATGTAGATATTTAATATTTTTTGTCCCCTTCCCTAAAATGAATAGATTGGCCTGCATCAATCCCTGTCTCAGTCAGCGTCTGTTCACACCAATATCTCTGACATACCTGGGCCAATTTCACTAAAATAATACAGCAAAAGGATCATACACTGTGATATACATACACATGTTGCTCTGTTTTTAGCTACTATAGACTATAGTCTGTAGACGCTATTGGAATGGGTATCCATCTAGTGTCTGTCGTCAGTCTGTATGTACGTATATGTGTCCATTTGTGAGGATGTCCATCCAATATCTTGAGATCTGCAGTACTCACAGACTTGATATTTGTTGTGTAGATGCAAACTATGATTATGACAAACTGTTTTTCGTTTTTTGATATTGTTGAAAATATGCAAATGAGCTCAAAAAAGTTGCTTTTGGTACAAAATCTTCTTCATAACTACTGGTCAGACAGCTTTGACATTTAGTATGCAAGTCCCTAGGGATAAGTTAGATTTGTTCAAATTGTGATGAAATATCACAAGATATCATGGTGGCCAAGTAGTAAAATCAGTCACTTTTGAATACTCAAATTTATGTATCGTAAAATCTTCAATTTTACATGTTATAAGTATTAAGTATTACATGAATATCACATCTTCTTTGAAGTTTCAGTAATACTGGATCAGTTAGGTGTCAAAGTTGATCATTACTATGCCTCAGAAGTGAACCCAATTGCCATCACTATAGCATCTGCACAACAGTGTATTTCAACTGTCACACATGTTCCTGGGATCACAGAAATCACTGAAGAACTGGTAAGTTAAGGACACAGTCAGCTAAGTGTGGGGTAAATGTCAAAATCAAAGTGGCTTATCAAACAGACTGATTTTCCGTTGTTGTTGTCGTCCGTTGTCTGTCAACATTGCCTTCTCCTCTGAAACTGCTAGTCTGATTGCTCTGAAATTTGATATGCAGTTCACTGAGGGTGGCCTTACTTGAGATTGTTCAAATCGTGGTGAAATTTGCATATTTGTGTTTTAGGGGCCTTTTTTCCTGTGTTTAGTAAAAGAATCTTCTCTGAAACTTTATGTCTGATTGCTTTGAAATTTGATATGCAGTTTACTTCAGTTGACCTCAGTTAGATTTGTTCAAATCATTGTAAAATTTGCATATTTGATTTTAAAGGCAATTTTTGTCATTTTTGGTCAAAATATCTGTAAAAATCTTCTTCTTCAAAATAACATGTCAGATTGCTTTGATATTTGGTGCCTTGGGATAAACTATTTAAGATTTGATCAAATTGTGCAGAAATAGGCAAATTTGTATTTTTAGGCAACTTTTAGCTCACATTTGGTATACCAATGTGAGGTTATCGTATAAGCTGAATCAGTCATTTGCATTCCATTTGCATGTCTGTATGTATATGTATGTATGTATGTACGTATGTATGTATGTATGTATGTATGTATGTATGTATGTATATCCGTCCACATCAAAAAACTCCTAAACCGCAGCACCTACTGTCTTAGTATTTGGTGTACAGGTGCACCTAGAGGTGGAGATGTGAATTTGTTCAAATGATCTTGTCAGTGTGAAAAATATGCAAATGAGGGGAAAAAAGGAAAAACCCTGCAATTGCTAAGACTCTGTAACTATTGGTCAGATTAGGTTTAAACTTGACATGCAGGTTCCTTTAGGTATTCTAAAGTAGGTGTGTAAATATTGGGATGAAATTTGCATGTTTCTATTTTTCTGGTATTTTTTTCAGTTTTTAGTCAAAAAAATCCTTTTCTCTGAAACCGCTAGTTCGATTGCTTTGAAAGTTGGTATACATGTTGCTCAGGATAACCTCAGTCAAGTTTTATACAAATTGAATTGAAATTTTCATATTTGTAATTTTGGGGCAATTTTCCGAATTTTTTGTCAAAAATTATTTTATCCAAAAACTACTTATCTGTTAGCTTTGATATTTGATATACAGGTACCTAAGGTTGATCAAAATCTGATGTATTCAAGTTCTGATGAAATCTGCAATTTTGTATTTTGGGGCAATTTTTCTCATTTTTTGTTAAATTTTTTTTCTCAAAAATTACTTGTTTGATTGCTTCTATAATTTGGTAGAAAGGTATCTAGGGTTAATCTTCATATGATACATTGAAATTAGGTTGAAATCAGCAATTTTGTATTTTTTTGGCAATTTTCTGCTATTTTTGGTCAAAAATTTTTTTCTCTCTAAACTCTACTGATCTGATAACTTTGATATTTAATGTACAGGTTCCAAGGGTTTATTTATATATGACAGATTAAAATAAGGATGATATCTGCAATTTTGTATTTATCGTAATGTGATATATTGAAATTAGGTTGAAATTGGTAATTTTGTATTTTTAAGCCTGTTCCTAAAGTTGACCTCCAGTACCTAAAGTTTCAGACCTTATTTACTTTTTTCATTCTTGTTTCTCTGGTTTAAATATTTCTTGATGGACCAATTCAAACCAAATATGAGCACACTGTCCTTGACAGTATTTTTTTATGTCAAGAGCCACAACTCAGGCAAGTCTCAACCGATTTTATTCAAACTTTACATATTTAATGATCTTTCCTAATTAGAGTGGCTAGAATTCAAGAAATTCCAATTGACATAGAAATTGAGAAATAGTGGAAAAAATTGTCAAATGTTACAGCTACTGAGCTTTAACATGTCTTCACACACAATTAAATCAATGGAATCATACGCAGTAATGTGCAATGACAGTAATGTGAAGCCAATATTAGAAAATGTAAAGCCTATGAGTTCTAGGTTCAATGTCATTTCATACAAGTACTGTGTTGAGTAACGTCATTTCATACAAGTACTGTGTTGAGTAACGTCATTTCATACAATTACTGTGTTGAGTAACATTTCATTTATTTATGATGTCTTGACTAGATGTTGGTCTTTCCAGTGGCATTTAGGAAAACAAGTATCATCAATGTCATGATTTCAGCTGAATTTATCAATAGATGTACAACTATCCTGTTTACTAATTAATGTACTGCATATATTTTAATGCTTTACAGCTTTCTGAGTGGGGTCACATTGATCTGCTGGTAGCTGGAAGTCGTCATAATGAAATTAGCTATACTAAGACAAATCCACCCATTGAGTTTGATGATAGCTTGGAATACTTTCACCTATGTAAGTACTGCCTATTTCATGATTTATTCTCTCCAGCTTGTAAAATAAAAGAATTAACTTTTATTGAAAGTAATGTATTAAATTTGGCAAAGGCATGCTGAATGTGAAGGTACGTATGAAATTGTGAGACTGGAGCAAGAAAGTGATGCTTTCTCACAAGTGGTGAAATTCTCTTGTCATTCTCACTGCTACCAGTGAGAATTTTTGAATTCGTACCAGTGAGCAGTGAGAAATGCACTCCTTGGTGAGATAGTAGATTCTCACCAGTGAGAATGGAAATTCCCACCAAGCACTACGAGAATAATTATTTCTATGGTGAGAATGAATTATACTCATCATTCGCTGGTGAGAATCAACCAGACTCATTGTTCACTGCATAGTAAGAATTAAGCACATTGATTCACACCAGTGAACAGCAAGTCTGGCTGATTCTCACCAATGAATGGTGAGTCTGATTGATTCTCACCAGTGTACCGGTATAATGAGTATGATACATTCTCATTGTGAAAATTACCATTCCCACAGTGATTGGTGAGAATTTTCACGAGAAAATTAATTTCTCGCAGATTGATTGCGAGAATTCAATTTCTTGGAGATGCAGAGCAAGAAAATACAATTCTCACTGGCTTATTGCGAGAAAATTAAATTCTCGTAAATTGATTGCCAGAAAGTATGTATTCTCGCTTACTTCTCGCAAAAAAGCGAGAAAGTGTCCATTTCTTCCAAATTTCTTGCAAATTTCTGTACAAGTGTAACGTGTTCATATTTTTCACCCTCATCTTGGGGTCCCCGATTTAGGGGCTGCAGTGCCTACCTATAGTCCAACATGGTGGGAGAGTTGACTGACTTAGCTCAACCTTGAAGTTTTGGAGGTTGCTTTGCCTTGGATTTACCGGTTGGTATTCCTTAACTATCATTTATCTCTACCCGTAGCCAGAACATTTAGACTAAATTGTAAAGTATTTAAGGTGGAGCTGCATGTTGCCAACACAGTTTTTAGCTTCAAAGCAATATTTCTCATCAAAGATGACACGGAAACCCCCTCATACTATATATTTTCAAAAAGCAGAGACTCTAAAGTTTAGTATGGTAGCAGTAGTTTACTAAAAGGATGAAGTGGGTGTATATTTGGGGTAAAAAACCTCAATTTTGGTATTAATGATAAAAATTAATTTAAGTCAAAAACTTGAAACTATTTCCTGAAGTGTAATATTTTCCTTGAAAAAAGAGTATAGGTAGAAAAAAACGACTATTTTATTTTGCATTATCTATCGTCATTCAAAAATGGCAAGGGCTGAAAGACTGACACTCAAAAAAGTGATCAAAATCATGATTAGCAAAATTCAAATGCCTCTTATTCAAAATGTAAGAACTTCATAGCCAAACAAAATAGTCGTTTTTTATAGAGCATTTTTTGCTCACGTGTTCACACATGTGAGCATATGGTTTACAAATCTTCATCACTGAAACAGCTTAATGTCTGATTGCTTTGAAATTTGATATGAAGGTTCCTAGGGATGTTACCTTTGTTATTTTTTCAGCTTCCCTGTGCCATATGTATATATTACAATATAGGAGGTATTATTATGGACCAGAAAAAATGTCTTTCATTTGTATGTATGTATGTACGTATGTATCACTGTACAAGAAATCTCCCACAATGCACCCCCATCTGTCATCAAGGTTGAGCAGCGTCACGCAGTTGACAATATTAAATTGACCCCTGCCCGTAGAAAACTGAACGACTTATCAAGTAGTTACTGTGTAGTGATTAGGTCTGTACCGACCCAAAACGACCTATTTTTGGGAAAATAAGTGGTTGGAACTTCATACATACTTATTTTGTGATCATACATACCTAATTGTTTTACGTCCGGAGAGCATAACAACTTATTTTGTTATCTACTTGGTCAAAATAAACAACTACGTTTAATTTCCTACAGACTTATGTTGTTTTCGGCCGGTGTCGCGTATTTTAAGTCTGCACAACAGGCATACGGCATACGCTGCATATTCGGAAATGTGTGATAGTTAATTTTGATTTTGAAGTTCAACAAATTGTGTGAAAAAACTACCATTTGACTTTGATCGGTACAGAAAATCAATCACTGACTTTTTATGTACGTTTTGCGAATGATCTGTTCTCACTGAAAGCGTAACTGTTTCTACAGAAAAAAGACAAAAAACGATCAGACAATTCGTGTCCGTGTCGGCTACATGGACGATCTAACGCTTTGCGAAAAATGAACATTGAGCTCGACGTAAAATATGGTTGAACTTATTTCACGTGCATATCTCCCTTTAAAAGCCTAGTCTTTCAAAGAACTGCAACTCAAAAATAACGTATATCTGGTTCTTTTGTGTTTTCTTACCGGGCCCTTTCAAACATGAACAACGAGTCCGATCACAGAGTAGATTGAAAGCTAAAATACGACTACGTATGATGTCAGGCAGCCAGCTATCCCAGCGTAATAAGCATAGTTTCAACATCGACTCACGCCGGACGTGCGCGATGAAAGTCATCATCGAGCCAAGTTTGTAAGTCACGAGACTTGTATGTCGGAGACGTTTTTGCAGAGCGTTTGTGATGATCTGGTAAAGGTTTACATGTAATGGATTTTCTGTCGTTTTAGCTTTTCAAACGCGAGCTCGCATACAGCTAGCTGTGTTCGATCACGTTGCTAGCTGGCTGAGTGCGTGGGTCACATGGGTCATCAGACTTTGAACCCAGGACTTTAGAATCACGCCTGATGATGTCATAGATCATGAGAAGACTTCTTTATGATTGGTCAGATTATTGTAGATCATGTGAAGATTTCTTTATGATTGGTCAAGTTGCCAAAAGGTCACGGGTCAAATCCTAAGCGGCAAATTAAATCTGATATGCACTGGTGGGACGTTAGACGTTTTGAGTGAGAGAGAAAATCGTCACCTCTTTCCGCTCTGATTTTGACATAGTTTTGCGTAGAATTACCGTAGGACATAATCATTCAGGGTATGTACAGGTTAGCTATGAATTTAAAACCAACAAACAGTGTTTACGATGCGTTGATGGCCATTGGATGACCGATTCTGAGATCGACCGCGATATCGTCCCGTAGAACACGAACGCAACCCATAGGCCTATGCATAGTTCGATCGAAGCATGGAGGCAGGAGAGACCGAAGAGATTGTTTAAAAATTCGGTAAGTAATTTCCAATACGCCTTATCCACGAGTTGTCTCTGTAATTTTCGCAGTTTTCACTTCTTTAGTCACGCTATATTGATGTCATTCTTGGCGAACCCTGTTCAAGTATACGAAATGAACGGACGGTGTTGGCAAAATTAAACCATGAGGTTGGTACCTCAATATAGACAGTGAAGTGTTACTCCACACTGCAGCTGTCACTGTCTATCTCTGTGCATTAATTACAAGGAGAGTTGTAGTAACGAATAGAGCCAGGCTATTATCTGTTATTTTTACTCATTGATTCAAAATTTTGAACGGATTGATGATATACAACAGATACTCATATATTTTTAGTCCCCGCGGACGAAGTCCGGCGGGGACTTATAGATTGGGTCCCGTCTGTCCGTCCGTCCGTCCGTCCGTCCGTCCGTCCGTCCGTCCGTCATCAACAGTTTCTCAGACACTGCTGAACCAATTTCGTTCAAACTTGGCACAAAGGCATAGCACTATGACCTACAGATGCACGTCGATTTATTTTGTGATACGATCGAATTTGGCCGCGAGGCGGCCATTTTGTTGCGATTTTTCATGTCTTTGGACCATAACTCAGACATCCTTGAGCAGATTCTGTTCAAACTTGGCACAAAGGCATAACACTATGGCTTTCATATCCCTGTCAAATAATTTTGTGATATGATCCAATATGGGCGCGAGGCGGCCATTTTGTTGCGATTTTTCATGTCTTTGGACCATAACTCAGACATCCTTGAACAGATTCTGTTCAAACTTGGCACAAAGGCATAACACTATGGCCTACATGTGCATGTCAAATTAGGTTGCGATACGATCCAATATGGGCGCGAGGCGGCCATTTTGTTTGCGATTTTTTGTTTCTTTGAACCATAACTCAAACATCCTCGAACCGATTCTGTTCAAACTTGGCACAAAGGCATAGCACTATGACCTACAGATGCATGTCAAATTATGGGCGTGAGGCGGCCATTTTGTTGTGATTTTTCATGTCTTTGGACCATAACTCAGACATTCTTGAACCGATTCTGTTCAAATTTGGCACAAAAGCAAAACAGTATGCCCTTCATATGAACACCAATTTATTTCGTGAAATGATCCAATATGGCTGACAGGCGGCCATTTTTTTGCGACTTTTTCATGTCTTTGAACCGTAACTCAAACATCCTTGAACCGATTTTGTTCAAACTTGGCACAAAGGCAAAGCACGTACTATGGCATGCATATGCATGTATCAATTAACCTTGCGATAGGATCCAATATGGCTGCAGAACTGCCATTTTGTTGGAATTTTGCATGTCTTTGAATCGTAATTCAAAGGTCATTACACCCATTTTGCCCAAACTTGGCACAAAGATCAAGCACTATGGCATACATGTCAATTTACTTCGTGACATGTTCCAATATGGCTGCCAGATTGTCATTTTTTTCCAATATCGCTGCCCGATGGTCATTTTTGGATTTTTTCATGTCTTTGAGGCTTAATCATATGCAAATATTCCTTAACCAATGTTGTTGAGACTTGGTACTAAGATAAAGTACTATGGCATACATATGCATGTCTACTAATTTTGTGCTATGATCCATATGGTCAATAGACAGCCATTTGATTTCAATTTTGGTGTGATTTTTTTATGTTTTTGAAACATAAACATAGATCACTGTCCCTCGATGGACTGATTTTGTTCAAACATGATACGAAGATAAAATACTATGGCTGCATTCTTGTGCACATTAATTTGTTTCATTATATGATTCGAAATGGCTGATGGCTGATTACAACAACATACCCGATCCCATAGCATTTCCAAAATTCCACCAAACCATGTGTATAGTATGTGCCATCATGACACTAGAGGCAGTGAGGGCATCGTTATGTGTGATGTAATCAAAAGTTCCTTCAGTGGTCATTACCGGCAGAGATGAGCCATTTATTGAACGTTCCTCAGATAACTTTATTATGCAAGTCACAGGCCTGATGCACCCGTTGCATCAATGTCATTCCACAGCGACCTAGACCACAGCTACCTAGACACCAAAGATTATAACAAAATGGACAAGCGGGGACTGTGTCATCAACGATGACTTGTTATTATTAAACTTTGACCTGGTATTAATATTATAAAGGGATACTTTTTGATTTACATTTCTTCTGTTTGAGATGTGCTGAACCCCAATCACCACCGGTCAGTAGTTATAGTTTGGAATGGTACTGCGTCACTAATCAATGGGGAAAATTAGGCTGAAAAGCAAAGATTTGGTAATCACAACGAACATAATTTATAGATATGTCATGAGTGTTTTTATCAGAAGGTAAATTATTTTATATCAATTATTATAATTTCATTAAGCACGTGAATGCTCTTTCCATGAATTTTTATATAAAGGATAGTCGACGAAGTACAAGCAATTTCACTCTCCACAATGACATGTAATGACATCCTTGTCTGTTATTTATCATTTTTATTCTCAGTGTATCTATGGGCAAAGGCCAAGAAGCTGAACAGACCAATGTGAAGTTTCAGAACAAGATCGGAAAGTATAAGGATGGCATCAAAAACAACTTTTGATAATGTGAACAATCAAATGCAGACTTTAAGACGTGTTCTGTTGGGTTTTTCACATGAATCTCCCCTTCCAGTATGAAATAAAGAGCTTGCAAACTTGACATCAGAGAACTGCTTCTTGTGTTGTCTTGTTGCTTCTTGTGCTGTCTTGTTCCCTATGTTGAGGTAAGACTGGTTTTTTAGTTTCTTACATGGCAAGTCTATCCACTACAGTTCATTACAAAATGATTCTGAACCGAGTAAATTTGTAATGGATGGAAGTATTGGGAAGGCTACTATGTACACTGTCCCATGAACTCTGCTGGAAGCTGCCCTCTGTATTGGGTATCACTGTCCATTTTTCAGTTGTTGACCTGGTATATCAAGTTTAGAAGCATGATAATTATGATCATACATAAAATGTTGGATGTGGCTGCATCACTGTTGTCAATTCCTGGTTTTGCAATTTTTTCATGCATCGAGACTTGAATATATAGGCATCATGTATACTAATTTTTAAGAACGTACATACTTATTGTCAAGAAGTATGTATATGCTAATATATGTAAATTTTACATACCAATTTTACCTGCTTATATATGCTAATTAATATATGTAAATTTTACATACCAATTTTACCTGCTTATATTTACGCGCTTTAAGTATGTATTGTTAAGTGGTTATGCTAATTTTTAGGTCTGTATGGCCGATGCCTAATTTACATTTTCGGCCTATACACATACTTAGTAGTATGTACAGACCTAACTTTGGCCATAGACAAAAGGAACAAGTCTGTAACGAAACAAGTAGGTATCTGCCACAAAAACAACTTATATACCGGTACAGACTTATTTACAGACTTATGGATAACTTAAAATAAGTATGTGAGTTTATAAGGGTGTCTGCGGGTATGTTCGAGTATTGGTGAGGGAAGGTGTGATCATGCAACCCTGTACAAAGTAGGTGTATAACCTGTTTAATATCCTAAAAAGTCATAATTTGATGATTTGTGAAGTTTCGACATTTTCTGCTGTGTATTTTTCAAATTGGTTGGCATTGCCATTCATTCTCTGTCTTTGGACTGACTATCCTCCTGATCTGTGGACCAGATTGTGATCACGATTGATCAAGCAATTGATCTTGCTTGCTCTAAGTCAGCTTGCTGACTCATTTATTGCCACATATTTATGCTGGACATGATGGTTTTTCCCCATCTAATACATAGAAATATAAACATTATTGACAAGTATTGCTGAAATATACCCTTTCAACAAACTTTTAATATTTCATGAAGAAATATATATTTTCCAAAAAGATATAAAGCATAGACGATTCAAATTTTGGCAGGTATCGCAAGCTGGTAGATAAATACAATATCTCTCTTCGACAAATGATCGCTGATGGCATCGGTGACATTGGGTCTTAGTTAGTGACCACTACCTATCTGACTTACAGATTGATATATGGCAGGTGCCACATGTGGGGCAGGATGCGCTTACTATTTTCGAAACACCTGACATCACTTCTTGGTCTTCTGGCCAGACGTCCATATATCTTTCTTTCATGAATGTGACTTTGTTTGTGTACCGTCTATTTACTGTCTGTTCTGTGCTGTTTTGTGTCTGTGTTTACAACAATTGTCTTACCAATTCTGACCTAGTGTCATTGGATTATGGATTGGTATGATTGCGATTATTTTACAGCACATCAATATAGTAAAACCAGAAGTAGGTACTTATTATGTGTACGTTCAGGACAGCCTGGGTTCTACAGTACGCAGTATCAAGTTTAAATGGCCATGACATATCAGTCGTCTAAATACCGTTTCTGTGTTATTACTTGGCAAGCTCAACTCTTGTCAACACAGTTTAGGTGCAAGATTAAATGACTGTCTGATGGCACAGTTTATGTCAAAATTGGGACACTGTAAATGATCGTTGAACCTATGATATAACATTCAATTATTTGAAACCCTACTATTTTCACATACAGAAGGTGAGGTCAACATGATATACCATTTGAAAGTTTGAAAGACAATCAAAATAGTTACAGTTTGAAAAATGTACATTCAATGTACATTAAAAGTACATCAGCCTACAAATTTGGATAAAATTCAGATATTCTGTATTTCTTGTGACATGGGGGCCATGGAAAATTAAGACATGTGCATAGTAAACACAAACATGCGTTTTATCTCAACCCCCTCCCTTAAATGAAAGTTTGGAAATGCGAAAATCTAACCAAGCCTCATTCAGTTTCAATCAGTGCAATCAGAAACTATGTCGTAATGAAATCAGGCATATACTACTGTCCACATCAAAAACTTGAGAACCACACCACCTACTGTCTCAGTATTTGGTGTGGAGGTGTACCCATGAATGCCTTCAAATGAGTATGTTCGTGTCAAAAATATGCAAAGTAGGTTGAAATTTTAGTTGAAAACTCTTCTTCTTCAGAAGAGCCTTTAAATTTGGTAGCAATATTACAATAACCTGTAGTGCTGTGATTTTGTTCAAACAGTAATTAAATTGATGATGCAACATTTTTAAGTCAATTTTAAAATTATGGTAAAAAATCATTGGTTTCACATTGACACAAGTATGTTCGTGTCAAAAATATGCAAACTTGGTTGAAATTTTAGTTGAAAACTCTTCTTCTTCAGAAGAGCCTTAAAATTTGATAGCAATGTTACAATAACCTGTTGTGCTGTGATTTTGTTCAAACAGTAATTAAATTGATAATGCAACATTTTTAAGTCAATTTTAAAATTATGGTAAAGAATCATTGGTTTCACATAGACAGCTTTAAAATTTGGTAAACTATTTCTGATATGAAATATCAAGTAGATCGAATTGCATTTAAATTGTAGTGAAATCTGCAAGACTTATATTTTTGTGATTTTTGTTCAAGCATAATCATGTACTTCAAAACTTTTCATCAAACAGCTTTGAAATTTGTTATTTTGTTATTCTAGTTGCTAGGAAGTACCTTGTTACGAATTCTTAGTGTGCAAATAGTGGTGAAATCTATAGTGTAGTATTTTAATGCTATTTTTGTGATTTTTGGTCAAAAATTATATTTTTCCAAAACTACTTATCCAAGAGCTTTGAATATTGATAAACTGGTTCCTATGGATGACCCAGCTGAGATGCATGCAAAGTGTTGTGAAATCTCCCAAATCACATCTTTACATCTTTACTTTACATAAACAAAGAAATACCTAGTTATTTTTATTATTAGCTGCTATTATTATATAATATTAATACCAGGTCAAATTTGATGCCGCAAATGTGATGTAAATCCTATATTTACAAGCAAGCAATAAAATATTATTATTATTAGTAGTATTATTAGGACTTTATTGCACAACTCAACTGACAGCTTTGGCATTTGGCATGCAAGTCTTGTGCCGGGGATAACCAAGCTAAGATGCCTGTAAATTGTGATAAAATCTAGAAGTTTTAATTTTTGCAAGTATTTCTGCAAAGTTTTGTAAAAAACTCTTACTATTAAAGACTACTTATTGCAATATTTGCATTTGTGATGAAATCAGTAGTGTATACAAGACTTGCACAGGAGAAACAAATTTTGGATTTTAGAATTTTCACCATCTTCACGCATTGAATTTGTGTTGTAAATTATATAGGAGCGACAGTGTCATTGATAAGACTTTTGTTGGTAGTCAAATCCATGACAGGTTTGAAAGTGCTTAAGAAGATTAGACTTTAGAAAAGACATTAAAGCCATCACTGAGTGGCTCATCAATGACAGAAGTGCTGTTTTCATTTTCTATTTATGCAGGTCCAAGTGCCTCTAGGATGCATGAATTTTACCGTATCCTAAGGTTTTTTCACAGGCACAGGGATAAGAGCAGACCATTCTTTTGGTTGTTTGAAAGTGAAGCAGACATAGTTGATGAAGACAAGGAATTAATCAGCTGTTTTCTTAAGGTAAGATTAGCTTTAATATGCTACCATAGAGAAGGAGTTTAACATTAGTATTAAGTTTTATGTTAAAGCTGCACTTTTCAATCCCAGGTTCTCGCATTAGTGAAGTTCTCCTCCCAGTCAAACACTTGGCCAGGACGATGTTTGATTTCTATAACATTAATTACACAAACTGATCTCAACCTTTTGTCACCTTTTGCTAATCCTCTAAACAGAGTTTATACAAGCTTTTGATTGACGGTCAGTTCAAATCGCCAACGGTCATTGATTCCCCACCACAAACGCTCTAATTTCCTAAAATGTCTTCCAGTCGCATTAGACTTTGAATATAACCACAGAGTTCGATCAGCAGCAACTTCACGCTGACCACTTGGCAGTCTGTCTGCGTTTTTGCAGCCGGAAAAAAATAAAAAGTGGCATTTTCTGGATATCATTCAAAGTTGGTACAAGGACATTGACCTATTTCATACATATGAACATCAGTTTGTTTCACGACATGTAGTAGTATCATGTCAATCATTGAATTTTCGTAATTAGGCTGATATGTCAAGAAATACTGCATCAAATTTCATGAAACTTGGTACAGATGTTAAGGTCTCATTTGCTTTAACAGTGAATAAAGACATTTATCAGTGTCATGGTAATTAATTTGTAATTGCATATGTATAATGAACTTTCCTAATTAGAGTGAGATGTCCACAAATACTGCATCAAATTTGATGAAACTTGGTACAGATGTTGATCTCATAGTGTTGTAAATACAATTCAATAACACTTAGTACCGGTAATATCATTTAAATTAATTGCTAATTTGCATTTACATGATGAATTTTTGTTTTTAGGGTGAATGTCTAGAAACACTGCATCAAACTTTATAAATTATGGTACCAGCGATAATCTGTCATCTTTATGATAGGATGCAAAAATGTTTTGCAACATCCGTCAATTAATTACTAATTGACTCATTTAATGACCTTTTGTAATTAGGATGGTGGCCTACATGGGTTTTATGTTTTCACCACCATGGAACTCATTCTCGACCATTAAAGCCGCACTTTTCAATCCCAGGTTCTCGCATTAGTTGAGTTCTCCTTCCAGTCAAACGCTTTGCCAGTACGATGTTTGATTTCTATAACATTGATTACATAAACTGATCTTAACCTTTTGTTACAGTTTGCTAATCCTGCAAACAGAGTTTATGTAAGCTTTTGATTGACGGTCGGTTCAAATCGCCAACGTGTCATTGATTCCCCACCACAAACGCTTGAATTTCCTAAATTTTTTTCTTCCAGTCGCATTAGACTTTGAATATAACCACAGAGTTTGATCGGCAGCAACTTCACGCTGACTGCTTGGCAGTCTGTCTGTGTTTTTGCGGCCGAGGAAAACTAAAAAGTTGCAATATCTGGAGCGTGTGCCTGCATGTTGCCTGTTTGGTGTCCTCTTACACAATGAACGCCGCCATAATTGCTTGGCGTCGTTTTAAAGGGAGGCTCCGCCTTTAAGCCCCATCTGTATCATAGTATTTTTAATCACAGACCTGATTAATGAACAGGACTCTATCCTTTCCGAGGACTTGTAATTAAAGTACCCATTAACAAGTGGGGACTGTGTCATCAACGATGACTTGCTACCCAAAATATACACCCACTTCATCTTTCGAGTAAACTACTGCTACCATACTAAACTTTAGAGTCTCTGCTTTTTGAAAATATATAGTATGAGGGGGTTTCCTTGTCATCTTTGATGAGAAATATTGCTTGGAAAAAAACTCTGTTGGCAACATGCAGCTCCACCTTAAGTCAAATAAGAAATGGAAATTTCAATTCATACATTCAAAGGTACAAAACCACCAAGCAGCATATTTTTTTCCTGTGTAATCCACAACTTTTTTTTCATTTACCAAGGTTGATCCAGTGCTTGTTGTCATCTTTGATGAGAAATATTGCTTGGAAAAAACTGTGTTGGCAACATGCAGCTCCACCTTAAGTCAAATAAGAAATGGAAATTTCAATTCATACATTCCAAGGTACAAAACCACCAAGCAGCATATTTTTTTCCTGTGTAATCCACAACTTTTTTTTCATTTACCAAGGTTGATCCAGTGCTTGTTGATGCTGTATATGTATCTGCAATAAAGGCAAAGAGATATTACTGGGGAAATTTGCCTGGAATGTTAAGGTATGAAATTTAATTTTTGTCATATGGTGAAAGGGATTCCAACCAAAATTACATCAGCAATATACAGGTTCATACTTATGCCAGAAAAGCATTTATTATTACTTTTTGCATGGAGGTGCAATTTGTTTAAGTTCTACATGAAAATAAATATTAAATTCAGGCAATATGGAGTCTTTTCTACTCAACTGTGCGCAGCCATATTGTCTACTTCCTCCACAAAACATGTCAGGAGAAATGCCTGAATGATGATGTATAATTTTGGACTTTTGGTGCATTGGCCAGGGGGTCTTGTCAACAACTAAGATCTGGACATATGCTAGACTGAAAAATCATTGCTCGAGGGCGCTCTATACGCTCCCCCCTCACACAACTGGACTTGACGCGATCTGTAGCATTCCTGACCAGTAACAGAATTTTGTTGCGACCAATTAGATTTCGTCATGAAATTTAGTGGTAGTTTTGAGGTCTATGTCACGCTCATGCAGCCAGCAGAGTGCATGATCGAACATTAGCATATGATTCTGCCTATTTCCCGTAATGTCAACAACAGGCAGACAAAACATTGTAATTACCCACATATGATGTTGACAGTGTGACGCAATAAATCTGTCCAGCTGTACTCGTATAAAAAAGGAAAGTCAACCATGCTTGTTAGCGAGGAAGTGAGAAAGTGTTCGGGAGAACTTGGAATTGTCCTGAAGACAAAGCAAAGCCAGGCCCATGAAAGTTTCTGTAACGGAGATGACGTTCCCGTTATTTACCTACCTGGTATGGTAAATCAGTTAATTGTCTATTCCTTGACAGACTGGGGACAGACTGGGGACTGTTTGAAGGTGTTGCCATGACCACTATACTTATTACGTGGAGAGCGGCGGCCGTAGTTTAATAAATATTCAACAGCAGGCTGCATAAACTTCGCACATTTAGGGGCGAGTCCCAAAACCCGGACCGAGACGAGTCGAGACGAGACCATAATGACCCCTCAGGCCAGGCGTTGTAAATACATCATAATACAATACTATAGTAAGCTTGCAGTTTGTTGAGAGTGTCAAAGATCGATGCACAAAGCAAGAGATAGCACAATCAACGATTGGAACAAAATTACTGAAAAAAGATTTGTTGACTCCGGGAGGTTTTTCAACTTAAGTTCAAGGCGAGCTCGAAACATGCGAACTGCGACGCGACGTCGGCATTATGGCCTAAGCGATAAGCGCCAGATTCAGATTCTACTACATGTATGATATCTACTGTGAATTCAAAATAGGTTAAACCTTGTATTAGAAACATACATACAGGAGATTTAAGTAATCATTTTTTAGAAATTAGATTCACCATTTATAAACACATTCGGGAAACGCTATTGTCAAAACGTGCAAATGAGGGGATGTGTGTAGATCATTTTCATTGAATTGTGTCTTTCATATGTGTCCTGAGAGTGTGAATTTTTGTTAGCTCTAAACTGCAAAATTCTGACGGTCTGTTTAAATTCTGATGTCTGTTCTTGTGATTGCAGAATATGTATACAAACCCGGTTTTTAGTCCCCACGGACACCGTCCAGGGGACTAATAGGTTTGGTCATGTCCGTGCGTCCGTCCGTGCGTCCGTCCGTCCGTCTGTTTGTTCACGCAGATATCTCAGAGACGCCTGGAGTGATTTCATTCAAACTTGGTACAAGGATTTCACTGTTTTTGACCCCTGTTAAAAACTGTTAATTACATATGATTCGAATGTTGCCTGAGGGCGCTCTGCAATATACATCCGGGTAACCCCTGCAGTCGCCAGTTAGGCTAGCATTCACAAGTTGTGTAGTGCTTCTCGTTTCAACTTACATCATTTCGAGCAGCAACCATATTTCAACATGCCTGGTGCCAGGAGAAAGGTGACGAAGCCCGAAAACAGTGTATGATAGCATCAGAGAGGCAGACAAAGAAATCCGACGTTTAGAGGCAGCTCAAGCAACTCCCGCCCATGCAGACCTCTCGGTGGCTGCGTTGTAGCCAAATGATGAGGGCACCACGTGCCAACTCTACTCAGCAGCGTCAAAGAAATTTTTCCTACGTCGCAAACATGGACACTGTTCAAGGGGACCAGCATTTAAGAGAACAGGCAGAAGATTATTTGCGAGATTGGCTACCTTTCACCGATCAAGAAGCATCATCTAAAGCACCAGCCGATAAGAGAAAGTCCGGTATTTTTAGCAAACCCCATGATCACATGGTCAGACCGACACTGGCCTCATGGCGTAATGGTTGAAGTCTTACCTGCCACACAGTCAGCCGATTACCATCAGTTGACGTTCGACAGGTTCCTGGCCGCGGTTACTTAATGATCCTGACACATGCGCCACCGCTGATATCAGAAATGGAACGGGAACAAATAGACTCCATCATTTGAAAGATTTGGTAAATTACAAGATTCTATCTGGATGGGAAAGTACACGCGAGTTTCGCGCCAAGGTATTGCACAAAATAGAAATTGATCATGCAAATTGGGACGGCGACTTCAACGGTTTAGTGTACTGGGCTTTCAAAGTCTGTCGTAGAGAGCAAGCAGAGAAAACCAGTCTACTGATCAGGGAGCAGATAAATCAAAGACAAGCGGAGAGTTTAACTTCTTGTGTTTCAGTTGGAACTGGAAAAATGAGTGCCCTTACGATGACCCCGCGAACGGAAAGAAATGTCGGAAGTTACATGCCTGCCTGAACTGTATAAACAAAGTCCTGTACGCTTCGCATCCTATCATCAAATGTCAATTTCGCGAACAGTCAGGGAAAACGCCAACTGGGAAAACAAAGCCGAACAGTAAGAAGGACGGTAAGTAATCATTGTATGCACACTGACACAATCACAAGGCTATCCTCATGACATTTCCTCTCAAGTATTGGATTCTAGCGACACTATTAGCACGCATACGGATGACATTATTCCCGGCAATCACGCTGTTGTTTCGCAAATTAGCCATATTTCTGCTCGCTCTGAGAACCCAACTTCTGCCTTGGTTAGAATGCCAAGCTTAGGTTCCGCCTCTCAGGGGCATTTCGCTAGTGGACCTGCTTTCAGACAGTCACTGCACATCTATAGACAGTAGCAACGCCATGCATAGTGGCCTAAACTCAGCACCTTCATCCGTCATTAAGCTTGACAAGAAGGCCATAAACTGTGTCTGGCTAGATCCAACAGGACTGAATTGGCCACCGCAGTCATCACATGATGTCTAATACTTGATAGGACTGCATGAGGCTATCTGTAAATCAGGATACGTACAATTACACAGGACTTCACATTCCGGTACCTACAAAGCTTAACATTTGCACATGGAGGGCTAAGCTTCACGACTACAAGCATTAGGACACTTCACTTTGTGATTTTCTTGAATTTGGCTGGCCGGTTGGTTATGAAAGGGAACAATTACCTCAGGCTTATGGCAGAAACCACAAATCTGCACTCGACAACTGGCAACACATAGATAAGGCTTTATTTAACAAAGTAACTTGTGGAGGAACACTAGGTCCTTTTCACACAAACCCACTATGTATACTGCTCACTGCATCTCCATTATTGTCATCTGTCCCAAAGAGAGACAGCATGGACAATTACGTCACAAGTCGGCCTATGCGACCGGGACTTGTCTTAATTTCAGAAGCCACATCACATCATATATTATGCTATTTTGCCTTTATTTCCACCTCCCACTCTTACCTTTTGATCCACTTGTTATGTGCATGTTTTTCGAGTTTCTATCCAATAAAGTTACAGCTTACGGTACTTTGTTGAATTTTAAAGCGAGCCTGAAACGCTTTGCACTTTATAATGGGTACGATGTAGAATTCGCGAACAGTCAGGGAAAACGCCAACTGGGAAAACAAAGCCGGACAGTAAGAAGGACAGTAAGTAATCATTGTATGCACACTGACACAATCACAAGGCTATCCTCATGACATTTCCTCTCAAGTATTGGATTCTAGCGACACTATTAGCACACATACGGATGACATTATTCCCGGCGATCACGCTGTTGTTTCGCAAATTAGCCATATTTCTGCTCGCTCTGAGAACCCAACTTCTGCCTTGGTTAGAATGCCAAGCTTAGGTTCCGCCTAGCCTCTCAGGGGCATTTCTCTAGTGGACCTGCTTTCAGACAGTCACTGCACATATATAGACTGTAGCAACGCCATGCATAGTGGCCTAAACTCAGCACCTTCATCCGTCATTAAGCTTGACAAGAAGGCCATAAACTGTGTCTGGCTAGATCCAACAGGACTGAATTGGCCACCGCAGTCATCACATGATGTCTAATACTTGATAGGACTGCATGAGGCTATCTGTAAATCAGGATACGTACAATTACACAGGACTTCACATTCCGGTACCTACAAAGCTTAACATTTGCACGTGGAGGGCTAAGCTTCACGACTACAAGGACACTTCACTTTGTGATTTTCTTGAATTTGGCTGGCCGGTTGGTTATGAAAGGGAACAATTACCTCAGGCTTATGGCAGAAACCACAAATCTGCACTCGACAACTGGCAACACATAGATAAGGCTTTATTTAACAAAGTAACTTGTGGAGGAACACTAGGTCCTTTTCACACAAACCCACTATGTATACTGCTCACTGCATCTCCATTATTGTCATCTGTCCCAAAGAGAGACAGCATGGACAATTACGTCACAAGTCGGCCTATATGCGACCGGGACTTGTCTTAATTTCAGAAGCCACATCACATCATATATTATGCTATTTTGCCTTTATTTCCACCTCCCACTCTTACCTTTTGATCCACTTGTTATTTGCATGTTTTTCGAGTTTCTATCCAATAAAGTTACAGCTTACGGTACTTTGTTGAATTTTAAAGCGAGCCTGAAACGCTTTGCACTTTATAATGGGTACGATGTAGAGCCACTGTCAGATTTTGTTGTTTCTCTTTCACTACATGCTCTAAAGAAGGAACTTTCTTGCCTTCCAAAACAGAAGCTTCGTATTACACCAGCCATACTTTTCCAGTTTGCACGATTTTTATAGACTTTGATAAACCTGTGCATGCTGCATTATGGAGTTGTTTCTTAATTGCCTTCTTTGGGTTTTTCAGGAAAACCAACTTGAATGTAGTGCCTTCAAGCACTGTCACCTTTGACCCCTCAAAACAGGTTACCAGAGACAGCATACGAGTTTTCAGTCATTGCCTCATTGTTGATGTTAAATGGAGTACTGAGTAGTATTTTACTGTGTGTGTGATTTTGAAAATTAAATCATCTTTGGCCAGAAGTCTGGTTGTTTTCCTTTTAGACTTAAAGCTCTGCTTAGTGCTTCTAGTGCAAAGTTTGTCAAGGGTTGTTGTGAATGGTTTGTGAAAGAATGATAAGTGTATATTTAATATTTCATCTCTATAATAATAATAATAATAATATCAATAATATTTTTTGCTTGTTTGTAAATAAAGGATTTACATCAATTTGTGGCAATAAAAGTGTGATACAAAAATAAGTTCAAATTTTTCTTCAATAAAGATAAAGTAATAAAGTATAATAATAGTAGCTAATAATAAATATAACTAAGTATTTCTTTGTTTATATAAAATAAAAATATGAATATACCATATCTATATGAATCTTAGACTATTGTCAGGATAGAAGGCATCCATAATTATTGGCTCCAACTCTTTCGGTGTGTTTTTTACCATCTTTTTAAAAATAAAAAAAAAACATATTAATCATCATAGCCTGATATTTATTATTCTCCTAGCATGTCATCAGAGTTTTAATATGTATACTTACATCTTCTATATCTTTTGAGTAAAATAATTTAGTTTCAGTGTATGTTAATGTAGAACACCAGGTTTTGAATTCCTGTCTTAGACTTATCAACTCAGGAAAGATCTAAGGAAATGTTAGTATTCCAATAGGGCGATCTTATTTTCCTGATATGAAAATACATTTGTTTTCTTTTAATAGACCATAAATATCCCATCACTGTGACAGTCATTGCTACTTTCATCATTGAGTAAGTTGTTAATATGTCTCAACTTTTCAGATCAGGGTTTAAAAAACTGTGGTACCAGCAGACATTGCAGGATTTCATCAAGTGTCACACACCACAAAGCAGAAAAGCAAGGGTATGTCTACAGACTCAGACATTTTCCTTATAATAATGGTCAACACTGGCATTCAGTCTCTGATACACTAGTATTTCATTGATCCGTTATGGAAAGTACACCTCATTTTGGCAACTTCTTTCAACCCTTCTATCATCTATCCATATTCCGTAATTTAGTATTTGTCTGTTCATCCTAAACAAAAGCAAAAATTATAAAATTCAGTCCTATAATAACTGAACATTACACAAACAGAACCAGACAAGTCTTTTGATCAGTATTTATGAAATGGTTTTATCAGAGGATGGACTTGTACTTATATCACCTTCACATCATATCATTATCACTATAACACTTTCACATTATATCATTATCACCTTCACATCATATCATTATCACTATAACACTTTCACATTATATCATTATCACTATAACACTTTCACATTATATCATTATCACTATAACACTTTCACATTATATCATTATCACCTCACATCATATCATTATCACTATAACACTTTCACATTATATCATTATCACCTTCACATCATATCATTATCACTATAACACTTTCACATTATATCATTATCACTATAACACTTTCACATTATATCATTATCACTATAACACTTTCACATCATATCAGTATCACTATATCACCCTCACATCATATCATTATAACTATAACACTTTCACATCATTTCATTATCACTATAACACTTTCACATCATATCATTATCACTATAACACTTTCACATTATATCATTATCACTATAACACTTTCACATTATATCATTATCACTATAACACTTTCACATTATATCATTATCACCTCACATCATATCATTATCACTATAACACTTTCACATTATATCATTATCACCTCACATCATATCATTATCACTATAACACTTTCACATCATATCAGTATCACTATATCACCCTCACATCATATCATTATAACTATAACACTTTCACATCATATCATTATCACTATAACACTTTCACATCATATCATTATCACTATATCACATTCCATATCATTATCACTATAACACCTTCACATCATACCATTATCACTATAACACTTTCACATCATATCATTATCACCCTCACATCATATCATTATCACTATAACACCGTCAAATCATACCATTATCACTGGCCCTCACATCATATCATTATCACTATAACACAATCCTTCGCATCATATCATTATAACACTTTCACATCATATCATTATCACCCTTTCACATCATATCATTATCACTATATCACCTTCACATCATATCATTATCACCCTCACATGTTATCATTATCACCATGTTACCCTCACATCATATTGTTATCACTACCGGTATATCGCCCTCACAGCATATCATTGTCACTATATCACCCTCACATCTTATCATTATCACTATAGCATCCTCACATCATATCATTATCACTATATCACCTTCACATCATATCATTATCACTAACACCTTCAAATCATATCATTATCAATATAACACTTTCACATCATATCATTATCACTATATCACCCTCACATCATATCATTATCACTATATCACTCTCACATCACATCATATCATTATCACTATATCACCTTCACATCATATCATTATTATCTTCACATCATATTACCACTATATAACCCTCACATCATATCATTATCACCTCATCACCCTTGCATCATATCATCATTATTTCACCCTCACATCTTATCATTATCAATGACATTCATATCATTTAATTTTTATCTGAATAAAAAGTCATAAAATGCTAAAAAATTATTTCAGAATTTGGTGAATTGTTATTAATATTACAGCCATTGGTAGATTTTTATTGAAATACCTGCCAAGGCTGTTGAATCTGAAAATGAAAAACAAATACAGATCACATATCTATACCCACTGCAAACCATTCAATACCCCACTCATGATCAGCTACCCACATAACTGTCAGATCCCCCAAGCCGGTATTTGTGAATGTGTAAGCCTTACAACTCTGTACTTCTCAGTTTGCCCAGATCAAGAAAATTACAACCATGTCTTCTTCAAAGAAACCTGGAATGAAAGATTTGCCAGTGAAATATGGTGATAAATATGATGAATTATGGTCAACTGAGTTAGAAGGGTAAGTGGCACATGTATTTCATATATTTCAAAAATTGCTTTATTTACAGCACAGTGGTCGTTGCGCTGCGCATGCTCCTGAGGGGGTCCCCCCTCGTTGACAACATATCCGAGAATGCGCATAAGGTTACAGGTTGATTATTATGTTTGCGACATGCCGCTGATATGGCGGCTGATTTGTCACAAGCATACCAACTTACCAAATCTACCATGCAATAAAAGGTCAATTAATCTAAGTTAAATATCTGCTGAATATTGAACAGTAATTACACGCTGGATTGAGATCACATTTGATCATGATTTTCTTGAATCAGTTGAATGGGGCTCGCTCAAGCCATGGAGCTAAACACTTACCCGTACGCGTGTTATGCCTTAACAGACTATCAATGACCGGGCTCTAGTCTTAGACATCGCTAGCAAGGACGAGAACTTTCATTTCAAGAGGCCCAACAGGAGTACAATTGACAAAAACGCAAGCTACAGAAATCTACAGCTCGCAGAGCAATGCCCGCTGCAGCAAGAAACATCTGTTCCGTGGTCTGCATGAACGTCAGTGTCAAGAGAACCGGGTATATGGCGTGCTACACTCGGCTGTGGAGAATCCAACTCCACTGCGAAGTTTACCCTGTCGGGGGGTGCAAACAAGAATTCCGAGTACAGGTATCAAGTCAAGCGAAGGACCTTTCATAGGTCTTCTTGTTATGTGGGGGTTATCTCATTTGAAAGAGGATTCAGACCTACCCTGCATTCAGGAGGTACAACAACCAAGTTTGCGTAGCACCGGTAGGCCTACACTAGCTAGCCGTTGGACCTCTGCCATGACCGTGCACAGGATCTCTCAATACGTCCCTATGTGTAGCCGTGCAATTTTCCTACCAAATGCCGCAAAAACCCGCTCGTTTTGTATGTTGTTTCTTGTCATATGACTATTTCTTGCAACGTATTACTAGAAGAAGTAAGAAATGGTGATCAACAGTGGGTCGTGGGCCAAGTTGTCGCGGGGCCGGTACGTTGTGCAGCTGGTTGTAGGACCGGATTCTCTCATATATCCGTGTACGTCAACGCGGTGACCTTCTCCTTTATTGAAGCAACAGCATCTCCCGTGTCCTCAGCTCTGGCTTGCCGATCATGGTCTTGAGTGTAATTTTTGTGTTAGGCATTGTGCTTGTTGCTGGTCTACATATATATATACAATGTTGATCATTTTAGTGATGTATTTTTACCGTGCTGTACATAGCATTGTGTACAACCAGCGTGACCGCGCGCGATCAAACCCATTTGTTCACTGTGACTGCATGCAGTAAACTCAGCGACATAATGTGCAGAGTGTCTCAATGTTCGTAGCCTTACATGAGTTTATAGATAGAAATACACCACTGAAGTTCGTTTCTGATCTTAATATTTTACTATTGCATGATGTTGAGTCTTTCAACGGTGTTAACAAAGTGAGGGACCGCTCCCATCTCACTCCGATTGAAGTTGAGAAGATTTATGTTTACAAACATTTATGTTTATCAACAAAAAATTCACGCAGGCGCAGCGCGATGACCACTGCGCTTTAAGCTGCATGTTGCCAACACAGTTTTCTTTTCAAAGCGATATTTTTCATCAAAGATGACAAGGAAACCCCCTCAGGATCATGCTACTAGTATATATTTTCAAAAAGCAGAGACTCTAAAGTTCAGTATGGTAGCAGTAGTTCACTCGAAGGATGAAGTGGATGACATTGTATATTTGGGGTAGAAAAAACTCAATTTTGGTATTAATGATAAACATTAATTTTAGTAAAAAACTGGACACTATTTTCTGAAATGTAATATTTCACTTGAAAGAAGAGTATATGTAGGAAAAAAATTATTTTGTGTTATCTATCATTCAAAAATGGCAAGGGTTGAAAGACTGACACTCAAAAAGTGATCAAAATCATGATTAGTAAAATTCAAATGCCTCTTATTCAAAATGTAAGAACTACATTGCTTAAGAAAATAGTCGCTTTTTTACAGAGCATTTAAAAGAACATAATGTGAACATTTTAGAAAATTTGACCCTGCCAAAGTGGAGTTAAATTCTTTGGAAATTTTGAAATTGGGACAAAAAAGAAGCCAGGAAATCAGGTGATTGGCATACATTTGCATAAATTAACTTTTTTATCATGCAACTTACGTTTGCTTGCTAAAAGGTGAAACCCAATCAACATTTTAATCTTGGATAAACAAATTAGTTAAAATTGAATGAATATTTGCAAAAACGTGATTTTTGAGCAAAATATGCTGTGTTAGGTGCAGCACCCCCTTAAGAAGTAGTGCATATAAATGGTAAGTGAAGGTGTTGGGTGGCAGCTGTAAGACCCTTCAAGGGGAAATTAGCATGTGTTGTGAAATAATCACTTAGCAAAGCCAGATGACTACAGTTTTTTGCTCACATGTTGACACACATGAGCATATAAACTTTCCTAGTGAGGGATATATATCTGATTTGACTTGATCAAAATTGACAAAACTTGGTATGTATATTGAAGATACTATGATTTAATATTATTGAAAGTCATTAAGCATTTTCACTTCATCAAACTCTTAATTTGCATATTTAATGAACTTTTGAAATCAGGGATATTTATTTGAATTGACCAAAGTTGATGAAACTTGCTATCCACATTAAAGATACTATGATATAATATTATTGAAAATCATGAAGCAGTTGTAATTCAGCCAACTCCTTATTTACATATTTAATGAACTTCACTAATTAGGGATATATATCTGAATTGACTGACCGAAGTTGATGAATCTTGCTACGTATATTGAAGATACTATAAAACAACATTATTGAAAGTCATTAAACTTTTTTACTTAATCCAATTCCTAATTTGCATATTTAATGAATTTTCCTAATTAGGGATATTTATCTGTATTGACTAGACTAAATTTGACAAAACTTGCTATGTACATTAAAGATACTATGATATAACATTGAAAGTCATTAAGCATTTTTATTTAGCCAATTCCTTATTTGAAAATTTAATGAACTTTCCTAATTAAGGATATTTATCTGTCTTGACTCAACCTTAGTTGACGAATTGCTTTGTACATTAAAGATACTATGACAAAATATTATTGAAAGTCATTTAACATTTTTACTTCAGCCAATTACTAATTTGCATATTTAATGAGAACATTTCAGTCAATTCCTAATTTGCATATTTTAATGAACTTTCCTGATTGGGGATATATACTTGGATTTAGAATCAATCTGTGGTGAAATTCATTATGTTGATCATAACACTTTAAATGAAGTTGCAAACATGTGGCAGATGTTGATCATAACACTTTCAATGAAGTTGCAAACATGTAGCAGAGGTTCAAATTTACACGTAACTACAATATATAATGAAACACGTGAGCATTTTCAGTTCATATCTGGTTCTAAATATGCTTATTTTCCCCTGAGAGGTCTTACATCTGCTAACAAACACCTGAATTCTCAATTTGTAACCTCATTATAATACGACAAAATGTGGCAAAATTAAGGTATGGCTGCTATTATTCAAAAGTTATGTGAGGGGATATATGTCAAGCAAGTTCTGGGGCCTACATGTACATCACACTGATGTTCTAGAACACGTCTGTGAGAGACATTTCAAACACTCCAATGTTTACTGATGCACTGATACTAACTACCGGGTAGTGACCTAATAAATACCCTCTGAACATAAAACATCATATTTCCCGAGAATACTGATTAATTTTGCACAAAACGTTTTCATTTGAGAAATTACTAGTTGTGAATTGAAGTGAAAGAAGTTATGTATTGTTTCTAACCAGAGTATCACTCTAGCTAGAAAGAGTACATAACTTCTTTCACTTCAATTCCTACAATGGAGATGTAATCCTGTTGCTGTTGGCTGATATTTAATGTATCACATATCCTTTTTGGCAATAATGTCTCTCAGACCTCAGACCATCCTCTGGCTCATGTCAGACAGAAATTCTCCAACTAATAAGAGATATCCCATTTCCATCAATTTCAGCATAGGATTGTGTTACTCATTCATTTATGTTCTGTATTTTGAAAACAGATTGTTTGGATTTCCCAAACACTACGCTCATGTCAGTCCACTGACACAACAGATGATCCAGACACAACTGTGTGAATCTTGGAGTTTGCGTATTGTCAAGAGTCTGTTGGAACCTGTGAAGGAGTACTATGCTTATGATATGGTCAGGAACAATTAGTAAATGCAAAAAATAGACATACAGTTTCAGGAAACACAATCACTTCTAGATATTGTTGAAGGATGATATTTTAGCCTTAAAGTTTGTCATTTTAGAATGTCTTGTTTAGTTGACTGCTTGAGTTACTTTTTTCTCTAACCATTGTTCCGATACAACAGAAATACAGCTCGTTGTCTTACATGACATCGTTCAAAACAAGACGTTGTATGTGCTTTAAACTGTATTTTGTTCCCTAGGTCTTTACCTTATGTGACAATGAAGTATCAGTAGCATCAATGAATCCAAAATGACCAATGTTGTATTTACTGATGTGAAAACTATGACCCTTTTTTTTAGCTCATATTTGGTTTTATATGTAAATACCAAAAAGAGCTTATATGATGAGTCGGTGGCGTCTGTATGTCTGTATGTATGTATGTATGTGGGTATGTATGTGCGGATGTATGTCCGTCACACACAAAGGCTCCCATACCACCAAGCTACTGTCTCAGTATTTGGTGTACAGGTAGATGCAGGGGTTGAGATGTGAATTTGTTCAAATGAACACGTCAGTGTCAAAAATGTGCAAATGAGGTAAGAAAAAGGGAAATCCTGCAAATGTGCAGGAGTGGTTGCAGTAACTGAATCAGCCCACACATCTGAATAAGAGGATTTTGACCTTTAACCTATTTGTATGCAGGGTACCTATTATGTTTGGGAGTGGTAGCAGTAACTGAAACAGCTAATTGGTCATTTCCTGTCATTGTTTATGAACTGTGACATATTAACAGACCTGCTGAAACCATGGATGTCTATTTTTGTACATCCATGGTTGAAAGATTCTCTGCTATGCATGTTGCTAAAGTTGACCTTCAGTACCTAAAGTGTCAGACCTTATTTAAATTTGTCATTCTTGTCTTTCTGGTTTAAATATTTCATGTTGTCTTTCTGGTTGTACTGTGCAGAAATTGTCATAACATCAACGTGTATTGAACAGATAGAAACAACACTTGTTGATCTTTGATATGTACCAATTCTGATCAAATTTGAGCGACACCGTATAATTGCGGTATTTTTTAAGTAGAGAAGTTACTTATTCAAGAACAAATCCTGAAGGTGGTGGTTTTTTGAAGCTGTATTGTTCTATGATCACTGAAAATTTCAAATTGATTATTACCAAATCCGACTCTGGATCGGTAAATAGACTGTCATATACATTATATATGCATGCAGTGAATCAGATGTTGTAGTTCATTTGTGGTTTGCTCCAAGTATTTCTAAGTTTTCATTCAAGATTTTCAGTTCAAAGCCTTATAGCTTCCAGAGATTTCGATGATTCATCTCAGGTAACCAAATGTGATTTTGTGAAGTCAGTGTTTTTTCAACCACAAAAATATGATTTCTGTGTTTATTTACACAAAAACCTTTCCTACAGCTTATTTTGCAATTTCATGTTATTAAAAGTTTGTTGGTGTTAACATATGTTCTTTTGCATCCACTTTGTTTTCAATTTTCCAGTATGGGATTTTAGAGAGATTTCATCAGACAAATCACATCTTCTCTTCCTTAAGTAACCACAATTGGATACCAGAACAGCTACAGGATTCCAAGAAAGTTATTACTTTGACGATGGAAAGCACATTTGTACACACTCAATCAACCATTTGAAAGAAAATGCTACACTGCATTTGAACATGTAGATCATACAAGGTAAATGTATGAAATATAAGGACAGAACTGTCTTGAATTTAATACACCCCCTGGACCAGTATCTGGTCACTTTTGTAAAAAACTACACTCGTGCTTCGTCGGCAACTCCGATACTAGAACAACGCCATGTTTTTTTGGCACTGGAGGTGTGACATTACAAAGAATCATATATAAGGGGCAATCAGACAAAGGTCAAAGTGACAGAGATCTCCCAGCAATCGGGTGCGCTAGACCAGTATGCGGTCATTTGGACCAGTAACCGGTCACATTGCAACTTCCACAAGCTCTGTTATCATGCATATTTTTATAACATATTTGGCTCCTTATTAGTAGAGATACCTTTTTTTCATGAAGGGAAATGTTTTAAAAGAAATTGAAATAAAAAAGTATGCAATTTCAGATGCCCCCGGTAAATTACGAATATGAGAATTTCCAGGGCGAAAAAAGCACTGAAGTCGGGACTTTATTGCCAACAGTGCACTGTAGTGTCAACGTATAGCAAGTCTAGGTGACTGGTTTACAGGTCTACAGTATCCCTCCCGACATATGGGAAAGGCGCGTAAAAGTTTGCGTCAGTTTTGAAATCTGATATATGAACCTGTTAATGATGACACGACAAGTACTAAAACAGCAATTTTGGTAGAAAGACTACAAAATAGTGACGACAGGGCGATGTTGAAATGCAGCTCTTGTGTAGCCACTGTAAAATGTGCAGTAGAAAGTAATGAACGATTGTACACACTTCTTCAATTCTGATGATTCTGCTCAAGTTCAACACGTACGGCGCCGAAACTTCATAAGATTATTAATCAATGTATCCATCAAATACTGCAACTATTGAATATTGTGTAGGTATAGCGAGAAAAAAGTGAGGAACGTCTTTCCGCGAAGTGACCGGGTAATGGTACCGACGGGATACTTGTTCAGGGGGTGTATCTGAGAGAAAGGATTAGCGCTGTAATTATCAACATGCAGAAAGAGCAGCAGTACCTGGCATAAACCATCCACTACCTTAGGGATGTACAGCAGTACCTGGCATAGACCATATCCCACTACCATAGGGATGTGCAGCAGTACCTGGCATAAACCATCCACTACCTTAGGGATGTACAGCAGTACCTGGCATAGACCATATCCCACTACCATAGGGGTGTGCAGCAGTACCAGTGGCATGGACCATCCCACTGGCATAGGGGTGTACAGCAATACCTGGCATCAGTGTGCGAAACTCGCGCAAAATATGTACTGGCCAAGCAGGCCAGCAACTTTAAACATATCACTGGCCCAGAAGGAAATCTACTGGTCCGAATCTTCAGGTCAAATCCAAATATAATGCAGATTTTTTACCAGCGCTCAGGATAGGGCCTAGAACATTTGATTGAAAAAATGGAAAGACACAACTTCAACACTCCACACATCAATGTTTTTTGTATGTGTAGTCTTTTCATTCTTTTCAAGGAAAGCAAATGAAGATGATTATCAAAACCAAACGTTTGGGCAACTGTTCCTAGTGCCAAAAAACATATGAAATCAGTGAACAGTAAAGACAAACACATAAACGTTTTATCTCTTGAAACAGCCTTTCACAACAAATATTTCTAACATTGAGAAAATGAGCACAAGTGTTAGCTTGAAATATGTGCCAACACGGAAAAGGTAATCATCCAGATCTCTGACCAAGGATGGGTAAGTTTTGGCACCACAAACACAGTTAATACGACAGTTAATGACTCTTTCAAAAACGATTCTGGCTTTTCCTCTTTGAGGGAAGGTGACTATAATCAAATCCAACAGTGGAAAACACCCAGGGTAAAGTTTGTAAGAAAGACTTAGATATTCATTGTTGGTGACTCTATGCTGAAGGATATCAATCCTTCCAGGGTGTACAGAAATACTCATGTGAGAACTCTTAGAGGAAGTAATATTCCTCAAATCACAAGTTATATTCAATCTGTGTCAGCTTCCAACATAAATAATATTGTCATTCATGCTGGTACTAATGATATTGATAGTGGTATTCCTGTAGAGGAATGTGTAAACAAATATTCCGAGTTGGTTCAGGTAAAATTAGATAAATTCCCAAAGTCAACAGTTTTTATCTCATCAGTCATTCCAATACAAAATAATTCATTATTCCATGCTTTAAAGGGACATAAGCTGTAACTTGTGACAAGTTTTTCAGTACTGCTTCTGTATATCAACTACCGTGTCTGACCCTGATCCATTTGTCATGCTGAAATTTCAGTATTCTTTTTGTCAACACAGCTTGTATGTGTGTAGTGATCATTGTTTATTGTTTACAAATGAATTCTAGTCCGGACTTGAATACAATTTTCAACAATAACAATGGAGATTATACTCATATCGGTTGTGTTAATATGCAAAATACTTGGCATTAAATTACAGTATAGGGATTCAATGCAAAAAGTGTAAGGAAACCACAAAACAAAAGTTCTGAAAAAATAACCAAAAGATACAGCTTATGGAACTTTAAACACACAACTGCATAAAATGTGCAATATGCGTAATAATTTAGTGTTTATCGATCACAACATTATCAATGCAGCAACACATTTGCATGACAAGACCAGGGTACAGCTTTGTTAGTGAGGAATATTAAGGATATGTTCGCTCCAAACCTTGGTGTGAACCGAAACCTTTTCAGGAGAAGACAGTATTTTCAACATCCTGTTAATGCGGTGGTACAGCAATACGGGGACGCAACACAAGGATTTCATATATCTAGAAATCACCCCATTTTGCCACAATATGTTGATACACCTCAAAGCCATAGGCAAATGATACCAATCAATAGATATGAGTAACTTTACATTTCAGAAAAACAGCAATATACAAAGTTCACTGTCAATATCCTACTGGAACATACAGGGTTACCAAGAATGAAAGTTTCAAGACAGGGACTTTATAAATAATATTACTCAACATGACATTATTGGTATTGGAGAAACTTGGCTCACAGAGCAATTGAAACATACTTTTCACATTCCTGGATACTATGACTATTCTGTTGTCAGAAAAAAGAAAAAACAGAGGGGTGATCTTTCACTTTTGGTAAAAAATACAATAAAGAAGGGTGTAAAAATGGTTCATTCAGATGCGGAAGATATGGTTCAGTGCAAACTTTCAAAAGCATGTTTCAGATTACAACAGGATAGGTATTTATTTGCTTTGTTTACAACGCACCAGAAAATTCCAAACATAAGTCTGAATCATTTTTCGAACGTTTAGAACAGTTGATCACAAAATATAGCTGTTCTGGATCTGTCATGATTTTAGGGGATTTTAACGCCAGAGTAGGATTACTGCCAGATTTTATTGACAATGATTTCTCAAATCATATACCAGTTCCACCAGGATATTCTGTTGATACACATCTTAATCGCTGCAATATGGATAAGATTGAAAATAAGTATGGTAGAAACCTCATAGATTTATGTAAAACCAGCAATACAAGAATTATGAACGGCAGACTACCTAAAGATATTTGTGGTAAATTAACATGTTACCACTGGAATGGAAACAGTGTAGTAGATTATGGTCTTGCAACAACAAAAATCATCGATAACTTTGAGTATTTTAAAATACTCAATTTCACAATTTTCTCAGATCACTGTCAAATTTCTACTCTTCTCAAACTAACTAATTTTAATCCAAGCAGGGTTAAAGATACTGTGAATTTATTGCAAATGCCCCAAAAATGGAAATGGGATAAGTTATCTGTTTTCAATTACACGGATAGATTAGCATCAGATGAGCTACAAAAAGATTTTGCAGAATTTTTGAATAATAATGGTAATAACAAATCTGACATTAACTCAGCCACTGAGCATTTTAATGACATCTTAGATAAAGCCTACAGTGGAATTTTCAATAGACAAAAGCAGAGAAAGAAAAATTTAAAGAGAAAGAAGTCAAAATGGTTTGAAAAAAACTTTGATGCAGCAAAAAGGGACCTACCGGTAATAGCAACAGCTAAACTATTAAATAAAGCTCCATATGACAGTCAGTTAAAAACAACTTAGACAAACTAAATAGTCTACATGCCAACAATTCACAAGATATGTGGAAATTGATCAAGTACTTACAAAATAATGAAAAAGATAATAATACTGGAGATTGTGTGCCAGCATCAGCATGGATGGAATTTTACAAAAATTCTTGATCAATTGAAAATGACAGGTATAATGATTTTCAATAGCAAATTATTGATAGTTTAACATCTGAAGAAACTAAGAATCAGGCTAATCAGCAGCTGGATAAGTCAATAACAACTAATGAAGTTTTATCAGCAATTAGAAATTTAAAAAGTAAAAAAGCAGCAGGGATTGATGGGTTTTGTATAGAGTTGTTAAAACATGGTTCCTCCTTTCTCTGTAAACCCTTAGCTAAATTATTTAATGCAGTTCTAGATACATCCAACTTTCCAGACATCTGGAATACAAGCATTATGACACACTTATTTAAAAAAGGAGATAGATATGACCCGAAAAATTATAGGGGCATTTCTGTCGGAAGAGGTGTAGGAAAAGTTTTTTCTTACATTCTAAATGAAAGGCTAAATAGTTTTTTAGATGACAATCATATTATACATAATAATCAAGCTGGATTTCGCAAAAACCATCGCACAATAGATCACATATTTACCCTGAAGACAATAATACATAAATATATTAACAATAAGCAGAATATTTATGTTTGTTTTGTTGACTTTGCTAAGGCTTTCGACTCGGTATGGAGAGTTGGTCTTTTCCATAAACTTCTCAAAAATAACATTTATGGCAAATTATACAGACTTATAAAACACATGTACACCAACACAAAAATACACATCAAAACAAATAATTTTATCTCGCCCAGCCTGAAAGTTGAAAAGGAGTAAAACAGGACTGTGTTCTAAGTCCCAGTCTGTCCAATTTATATGTCAATGACTTGAAAACAAATCTAGACAAAGTAAATACTCAACCACCAGTGTTGAATAATACTCCAATTAACTCATTATTTTATGCTGATGACCTAGTCTTAATCTCTACTTCAAAAGAAGGTTTGCAGAGGGAGTTAAATACACTACACACATTTTCCTCTAATTGGAAATTTGATGTTAATTTACAGGAAACCCAAGCAATTAATTTTAGTAAATCTCCTTTGATAGATAAACACTTATTTAACTATGGTAGTACATACATCAAATCTGTTAAGAGCTATACATACTTAGGACTGACAATTAAATCAAATGGTAGTTTTAGTGACACAATTACAAATTTGGCTGATAAAGCAGCAAAATCTTTGTATAGTTTAAAAAGGGTTTTATTGCACAACAAAAAGATAAAATTTTCCCTACATCTATTCAATGTTTTCATTTAACCTGTTTTAATGTATGGCTCAGAGATTTGGGGACAAGATTTCATGGATTACAAGAAGTGGGATAAATCAGCAATTGAAAAAACTCACCTCAAATTTTGTAAGAACATTTTACAGTGTAATAGACAAGCTTGTAATGCCGCTGTGAGGGGTTAACTAGGACAATTCCCACTTCTACTTGAGATCAAACTTAATATTGTTAAACACTGGCTTCATATCGTACAACTGCTACATTGTAATCTTGCTAAAGAAGCTTTTCTGGAGCAAATGGTAAACAACACTAACAATAGATCCTGGTTTAACTGTTTAAGTGCTTTAATTAAAGACAATGGAATGGACTTTCTCCTTGATAAAGCTCCATCACTTAAACACCATAAAGTTATAACTGGATTGATGAAAACAAATTTAACAAACAATTGTGAAGTCTTTTGGAAAAATTTGATCACTGATGAAAATAGTAAACTAAGAATGTATGCCAAAATAAAACGTAATTTTAGATTAGAACCCTACTTAACACAGTTACAAGGTGAGAAAAGAAAATTACTCACCAAACTTCGCATTAGCAATCATGATCTAGCAATTGAAAAAGGGAGACACACTGTTCCAAAACCCCAATTACTGAAAGATACTGCAATCAGTGTAACACCAACAGTATTGAAGATGAAACACACTTTTTATTAGTCTGTCAGAAATACAAATTCCAAAGAAAGAACTTTTTCAGTAAAATAAAGTTTCCAAACGACGATACTGAAAATCAGCTTATTTCTCTACTAACAAAACAAGAGTTATCTTTCAATGAACAACCTGCAGATTATATTTTTACTTTATATAAACAAAGAAATACCTAGTTATATTTATTATTAGCTACTATTATTATACTGTAATACTTTATCTTTATTGAAGAAAATTTTAACTTATTTTTGTATCACACTTTTATTGCCACAAATGTAATGTAAATCCTATATTTACAAGCAAGCAATAAAAATATTATTATTTTTATTATCTGGTCTATGTAAAATCAATGAGATTTATCGACGATTTTGGGAATCTGATATCGATTCTAGATTCTGGACTTGTCAAATTGTGGGTAAACATCTGATATCTATATATATATCTGGCGGTCTGGCAAAGCCACTATAGGGAAAAAGTGCGTGACTAGAGCGAGAAACTGACGCTTTCTCGCAATCAGTGAGAATATGTTCTTATTCTCATTGCTGTCGGAGAGAAAATTGTAATCTCCACTGGAGATTGGTGAGAGATGGACTCCTTGGCGAGAATCAAGTGTGAGAACATATTCTCACTGGTGATTATGGAAATTCTCACTAAGTACAGCGAGAATTGAAATTCACTGGCAAGAATCATGAAGACTCGCTGTTCGGAGTCTTTATGATTCTCCCCAATGAAGGACGAGTCTTGATGATTCTCGCCAGTGAATGTCAATTCTCGCTGTACTTAGTGAGAATTTCCATTCTCACCGGTGAGAATTTGTTCTCACACTTGATTCTCGCCAAGGAGTGCATTTCTCACCAATCTCCAGTGGAGATAAAAATTTTCTCACCGACAGCGGTGAGAATAAGAACAGATTCTCACCAATTGCGAGAAAGCGTCAGTTTCTCGCTGTAGTCACGCACTTTTTCCCTATAGTGAGCCTGACTTCCGTAGTCCGACTTTGATACTATGCAATACTGGATTTGACAAAAACAGTAGGTAAATATCCTATATCAAAGGTTTTACCACCTCAATGACCAAACAATGCTAATTTCAATACTGTATTGCCTAGTAGCTGTAAATATCAGATATCATATAAAATGCAATGTTGCGGTCTCCTTGCATTTCACACAAAATAACACAAACTGCAATGTATAACTTCATATATCATACAGTAACAGTGGAGATCCAATGTGTGAAGTTGCCTTCATTTCCTTTCTGGTTGCTATTCAAATACATTCTTTGTGTTTTATTTATTAGTGGTTGCCATGCATAACTTGCACTCACACGGTCGATACACTAAACAATGACATTTTGTAACCGCAACGAGATCTCAAACCTTACACATGACATGAGCATAATGTGAGTTGAGGTCTTTCCCCTTGATGCAGTACCAATAATTCTGTTCAGTTTCTATTTGCGAATTTCACGTTTTTCAAATCTCTGGAAGGAATAAATTTCATAATTTTTTCAATTATTTTGTCATGTATTCAACTTAGCAAAACATTCAGGTATAACTTCTTTCCATGTAGTGAAAGTTACTGGCCCGCTTCTTAACAAACAGCAGGACATCTTTCACGAGTTACTGGTCCGGCATGAAAACAGCTGGCCTCGGGCCATCGGCTCAGTGTGAATTTCGTACGCTGCTTGGCATAGACCGTCCCTGCCACTGCCATAGGGGTGTACAGCAGTCAAAGCTGGAACATTGAGATACAGTAGGGTCCATTCAATATTTTCAATGTCAGATATACCAGTACAAAATCTATGGAAACATTACTGATATAACTTGTTTTGAACCATTTTAACAACATTCCCACTTTTGTAAATCAACAACGATGCTCTTTCACAAGAAGTGACATCATCAATCGCTGAAACTATAATGTGTGTGGAAAGAGTTTAGAGGCCAATTTCACATGATCAAATGTGAAAACCAAACCATTAAATCTTTCAGACCAGCCAGCTGCTCAATTCCAGAAGTTGAATACACAAAGCTCACAAAGTGGCCAGTTTGCAAAAATGGACATTAATAGTATACAGTCATATTACTACATCCTTTATGAAATTAAAGATTTGCATGTTAATATAAATCACATATTTCACCATTGTCAACCGCATTGAAGGCAGCAACTTCCAGATAAGATCTGTGGTTTGTGTCAAACCTAAAGCGAAATATGTCAAGAATATTACAGATTAAAAAGTTCAAGAACCTGATAGAGTCCATGCAATTTACATTCAAAGACAACAGAAATGATAGAGAAGAATAAACCTTGGGTACATTTTTTAGCTCATATTTGTTGTGGGTATAAATACCAAAGAGAGCTTATATGGTGAGTCGGTGGCATCTGTATGTCTTCCTGTATGTATGTTAGTATGTGCAGATGTATGCATCTACCATCTTAGTATTTGGTGTACCAGTGGACCCAGGGGTTAGGATGTGAATTTCTTCAAATGAACATGTCAGTGTCAAAATATGCAAATGGGATGAGAAAAAAGGAAAATCCGGCAAATCTGTGGGAGTGGTGGCAGTAACAGAAACAGCCTACACAAAAGTAAGGGAGGGGTTCTGTGGCATAACCTCATTTGTATGCAGTGTATTTTTATGTGTGTGAGTGATGGCAGTAACTGAAACAGCCTACACACCACTGCTGAGTCATTTCCTGTCATTGTTCATGAACTGTTACATATTGGCAGACCTGCTCAAACCAAGAGGGACTGTGCTGAAACATTCCTCTGCTATGCATGTTGCTAAAGTTGACCTCCAGACCAAAGTTTCAGACCTTATTTACTTTTGCCATTCTTGTTTTTCTGGTTTAAATATTTCTTGAATGGACCAATTCAAACCAAATGTGAGCACACTGTCCTTGACAGTATTTTTTTAATATTCTGTATTTAGCTCTTATGGGAGCTTATCTAATAGTTGGAAAATCCAGTGTCTGTATTGCCATGTATGTATGATGCAAACCATCTCTTGCCCTCTGCAAATTTTGTCTGAAGTACTTGCATATTTGGAGTCAGTGCAAATAATGCATTATGATAAAATTATATCAGCTGTTCATCACATCCTACTGTACAAATCACAGTCATTTTTTACACTCTATGTGACAGTTGCACCAAACTATAGACTACATCCTACTGTACAAATCACAGTCATTTTTTACACTCTATGTGACAGTTGCACCAAACTATAGACTTCAACTGTAGGAGATGCATGGACAGAAAACTTCATGTTAGCAAATGTGTGGTACTTTCACTGAGCAATGTAGGTTGTAATGTGTTATAAACAACTTTTCAAGTGACTTGCCCGTACTTGCCAAACAGATGATACACGTACCATTGATTCTATAGAACTCTTCTGTTTGTAATGACGAACATGCATGTGTTGTAAAATGTTTACATATAATGCAAACGATGCTGAAATTTATCAGTTTTAAATTCTATAACAAATTTTACATCATAGCAACAAAAGAATCATCTCTGAGAGCAATATGATAAAATTTACAAATGCAAGTTATTCAGGCTGATGTTTAACTTTGGTGAAAACATTGAATTTAAAGCCATCAGAACAGTAGTATAAAGAAAATGTTAATGTTAATAAAAATTCTTGGCAATCATTCAAACACTGATACAGTTGACTGCTGTTTGTCATTCTAGAACCATAGTGTATATCCTGCAGTAGAGCATGGTGGAGAAATACTGGTACTTGGCACAACTGACAAAAAAACCATTAAAGGAATGCAATACTTGGTGGATAAATTCAAGCTAAAAACATGCAGACAAACAGCAAAAGAAGCAATAGTTGGCGACTTTGGCTAGAATACTGAGAATAGTAGACTTGATATCATGAAACTTAAACAACATATGAGACTCTTTGATATGGATGACTCACAATGGATAAACCTTGTCTTTAATCACTTTAAGGATTGGGAATGACAAATTTAAATAGATATTTAACAGATTGCCCTTGATAATGATGAAAATTATGGAGTTAAAATATGACCAACCTTCTATGTGAAGATTTATCAAGTCAATGATTTCAGTGATGCACAATTAAAGTGTATAGCCAGGTCTTATAGGTTGAGTTTATGGTATGAAAAGAAAAGGTGGGAAAATGATGATTGTATCTGCGATTGTCATGGAAAAGAAGATGAGATGTTGAAACATATTCATTTTAAATGAAAAGATTTTACAACACAAGACAAAAATTAATGAAAGAGACTGAAGAAATTATGTTGATTAGTAATGAACTTCAAACAAGGATTTTAGAAATAGAAGCATTTTTTTTTCTCAGTGATTCTACTAAGAACTGCAAGATGAAACTTCAAAGAAATTAACAACCTTTTCAAACAATTCTTAATTGATGGAGTGTAAAATTGAAAGAAATTTGTAAACTCACCATATATTTTATCTTAATATAATTACTAACACTGACATTTAAGGTTGTCTCTAAATTAGCATAAAATTTGCATATTTAAGTGTTTTGATTCTTAATAGTTTAGTCATTCTTTTGCTCAATTTACTTCAAAATCTTTTTCTCTGAAACCGTTTGTCCAGTAGCTTTCAACTGTGTTTATGTTTCTATCAGGGATGACATCATTAAGTTTCATTCAAATGATGAAATTTGCATGTCAAAATTGTGGGGCCAGTCTAAACATTGTATCCTTTCATGAGCTTTGTTCCACACCTTTGAAATTCAATATGTAGCTTCTTAGAGATGGTAGCCAAGATGCTACCTTTCTCTTCTTTTCAGAAATCATAAGTGCAGTCGGTGGGCTTGGACAAGTCAGTTGCCCACCTATGTTCATCATATTACAAGAGGAAAAATATTCTACCCTTTCATTGTTATGGTAGCGCATAACCCTACTTTTGGTTTGTGCAATACCCATCTGAACAGTCTGCATTACTACTAATCACAGTTTCTATCCATAGGCACACGGCTGGGTATGACGATTTCACTCAAAGACAAACCGGGAAGACAAACAGATAATACAGGAAAAATTGCTGCTTTTGGTTCCAATGTTGACATATGTCTATTTGATGACCACAGTTGATATTGACTGCATATCAGATGCTGTATTAGTAATTTCCATAAAAAAACCCATACAAATACTTGTGAGCTTAACAATAGGATACAAACAGCAATACATTTGTTGTGGCACGTATTCCTTCATAGGAAACTCTGCAACTAGGCCATGCTTTGAAAAAAGTTTAATGATAAAAATCACAGTACATGGAGGGACATTTTGAAATCGAGGAAAAGGCAGTTTTGAAGGGTCCAAACTCACTTTTCCAGAATACCTCTCTGAAGATGAGAAAGAACATTGTTATAAGCCATTACCGTTACCTCGTAAAACTGGATGGGCATTGGCCAGTCAGCCTGCATACAGTACGCGGCTTTTCCTAAAGGTTCAGGACCTTTACTGGATAGAAGAGGTGCATAGCATAAAGAGTCATATCTTTTAAAAAATGCTCACGAGGATAGTTTGTGCATTTGTCATGGAAAAAGCAATGCTGACGTGTAGCAACCAGAAGGTAATATAGTTTTAGACTGAAGCACAGTGTTTCCAAATCCCTCTTACACCTACGTGAAATCGTGGGTGAACAGAAACTAACTATACACGGTTTCAAACACATATAATCGAAACGGTCAGTTTCAGCGCGGATGAAGTTGTCCAAGACGAGATCTAAGATACTCCACAATGCCTATCAATTAGTAGAATAACAGTCGTTTGTATCGTGTTTTTTACGATTTCTTGTCATTGCACTTCCTTCAATACAATAAGTTTACTAGTATTCTTTCATATCAAGAAATGTCATGCGACAAACATTCACACTTAGCAAAGTGATATATTTACCCGGCAACAGTACTGTAAACGGATCCTCGCAACTCATGTTGCATGATTGATGGCATGCCTGAAAATCCCGTTTCCATCGGCTATAGACCAAACATTTGATCAATTTATAGTAATAAGTATAATTATAAAGTATACTTTAAAGATACGTCACTTGGTCTCAAACTTTGTCATCGATAATTAATGACAAGTTTGCATGACCTTGGTTATAACGAAAGTTCCCATATTGTAAAACATGTATGTATGTATTTTCCCAATTCACATAATGATGCTTTATCTGTTCTTGAAAAGATGCTTATAAGGTCTTGTGTGCCTCTGAATGCGTTTTTACAAATGTTAAGTTTACTGAAAAAATCATGTCTAATGTCTGTGTAGCCTTTGCAATGAAAAAAGAAATGTATCTCATCTTCTACTTGTTTGTTTTGGCAAATTGGGCATGCTCTGTCTATGACATCAAGTTTTCTATATCTACCTGTTTCTATGTGTAGTATATGTGCACTAATGCGTAACTTACACAGGGCTGATCTGTGATCTGGGTTTTTTTATGACATGAAGGTAGCTTTCGAGAGAGAAATCTTTTTTCAACTCTCTGTAACAAAAAATGACAGAAATTTTGTTCTCAATTCATTAAATTATGCAGAAACTAGTTAAGTAGGTGAAGTTGTTACCATGTGATGCTTGAGAGGAGCAAAACATGAATTTTAAGAACAATACAATTTCGGTAACTTCCTAGAGGGGACACATGTACTCGGTATTAAAAACTAGACTCTTTCTTAGTCGCAACTAAAATAAAATAGAACACTAGTTCCCATAGTCGTCATCTAAATGGCTTGGTTTTTCGTTCGTTATGCCATGTCTTACCAGCACTTGTAAGAACGCTAGACTGTCGTACGCGAATTAATTTCTGGGCAATATGAGTTTTTATATGACAGAAGACAGAATTCCATATCCTTTGTAGTGCTTAGGGAATGCAAAGTATCCTTACAATGTTAAATTTGAATATTTCTTCATTGAAGCATTTACTCTGGGTTTTTATCCCCGACGAAGGCATCAATCTGTTACAACTTTGTCCATGGTTTTTCGTGAAATAGAACTGGGGCAGAGTGGAAATTTCCAGTGGCCGCTCTATGACCTGATAGATGAATCGAGAAAACAATTATCGCATCTTAATTATTTTTCATCCAAATTTAGTGCCAACTGCCCACGCTACCGCTCTTCTGATGATCCTGATTGGCAAAAAGGGTTACTTCACCTGAAAGTTCCCATTGCAATTTGACGATGTTACCTGGTCCAAAGAACTGTCCTTTAAAATAACTCTACCATATATACAGTTGATGGTTTGCTTTGCAATACCACTAAGCCGCAGTTACGGATTTACCAAATTGACAGATGTGATGTGACTTCCGTTCAAATTACGACCTTTAAACAAGGGGACAAAATCTACGAGGTCGTGACCTCAAAAGACTGAGAGATGAGCCACGTTAAATTTTAACCTTTGTAGGCTGTGTCCAATACCACTGGGCACACACAATTCATTCAGTCCCAGAGACTTGTCGCATGCGAAACGCTGGCAATTTCTACATCATTCTTTCCGAATAAGTTTATGTTGTGCAATCATGGCAAGCTCTGAAATTGAGACAATAGACATTGTGGTCATCTTTGTGTACCTGGGAATCATCTTCGTCGTTGGCATGGCTGTAAGTAATACAATTATCAGTTTATGTGGTTGGGGATGTATCTTATACCTTATTTGAGATTACAGATATAACATAAGGTTATGGCTTATCCATTTAATACGCCAATGAATGGCAACAAAGGGTCAATTAAATTTCAACTTTGACACGTTACTTCAAAATTACAATTACGTAGATTATGTACAAATGAATATTTCATATATTGTTTTCAGTAAGTTCCATTTACTCTGCAATACAATTGCGGAAAAATTCGCTGCCCTTTTCGGCACGCTATTGTGTTTGTGAATCTTGAACTTTGCTATGCGGTGCGGCAGTACACAATTACAGTCGGGTTCAGTTTGATGTTGAACATGCTATTGGGAAAATACTTTGCTGTAATACATCATAGTGGCCCAAATTATACAGTGTAAACAAGGTAGCCCTTTATCAAATAAAAATATTTTTATAACAGCTCCAATATTTTGCCCGAATGATGAACCTTAGAAAAAATGTATTGGTTAGGGAGCGTTCAGTTATTATGGCCGGGGGTGGGCCGGCAAAATCCAGGGGGGTCACCTCAAATTTGAAAACTGTAAAGGGGGGGGATCATGTATTTTTCAAACAGCTCAGAGGGGGGTCACTTAATTTTCATAAGTATCCGTCCCGTCAAAAAGCAGTTTCAGTGTTCAGAAATATTCTGGGAGATAAAAATGATTCATTGCATGATTTCATTCTCTGAAGTTATTCACCTGTAAATCTGAACAAAAGTATAATTATCTTACATGAACATCTTTACTTGACAACTCTGAGGCTTGTCTTATTGTAAATCAAGCTCACTGCACTGAAAGCGATGAACAATTCCTATTACTTACATATTAGAGATATAGCAAGTTTTGTCAGGGAAATTATTTAACAGTTACCTGTACTGAGACTACTAGTACCATGAAAAGTTAAATAATACTTTAGGTGAAATTCCAATATCATAATTGTTGTCCACATCTGAACTTTTAAATACCCTATTTGAATCAAGTACATTTGTATCAATTATCAAACACCTATAAAAGCACAAATTAATTTAGTTTAGCATTGTAAAAAAATTATTCTTAGTTTTCTCATAGACTCCAAAGTATAGTGAAACAACATTTCGGTGAAATTCCAAAATCCAATTTCTTGCACACATATCAACCTTTAACCATCCTAGGCTAACTAAGTACTTTAAAATGAATTATCAAATGTCTATAAATACACAGATTTTGATAGTTTTGTATTGGAAAAAATTATTCATTTTCCTCATAGACTCCCATGTACAGTGAATCTACATTTTGGTATAATTCCAAAATCCAATTTCTATTCTGGCGAACACATCCATTTGTTACCGCCCGAATCTAATCTAGTACATTGATATCAATAATCGAGAGTACATAAATACATGGGTTTACCTATTTTTGTATTGGAAAAAATTATTCATACTTTCCTCATAGACTCCCATGTATAGTGGATGAACATTTTCAGTGAAGTTCCATAATCAGATTTCTTGTACACATAATATGCACCTTTAACTATCATATTCTAATCAAGTAAAATTATGTTAATTATTGAACATCTGTATATGCACAAGTATACCAAGTTTTTCATTGGAAAAAGTATAAATTGTTCATTTAATATGCAAATTAGGAATTGGCTGAAGAGAAAATGCTTAATAAGTTTCAATAATATTGTATTATAGTGTCTTTAATGTACATAGCAAGTTTCATCGATTTTGATCAAGTCAATTCAGATAAATATCCCTAATTATGAAAATTCATTTGATATGCAAATTAGGAATTGGCTGAAGTAAAATGTTTTTTTGATTTTCAATAATATTATATCACAGTATCTTTGATGTATATAGCAAGTTTCAACAACTACAATCAAGTTAATTCAGATATATATCCCTATTTGGAAGTTTATAAATATGCAAATTCGGAATTGGCTGAAGTAAAAATGTTTAATGACTTTCAAAAATGTTGTATCATAGTAGCTTCAATACATGTAGCAAGTTTCATCAACTTTGGTCCAGTCAATTTAAATATATATCTCTAATTAGCAAAGTTCATTAAACATGTAAATTTGGAATTGGCTGCAGTTAAAACGCTTAATGACTTTCAATAATGTTACATCATAGTATCTTTAATATACATACAAAGTTTGGTCGATTTTGATTGAGTCAAATCAGACATATATCGCTAATTAGGAAAGTTCATTAAATATGCAAATTAGCAACTATCTTTCATGTCACCCTTTAATGGTTCCCACTGCTGATATATCTTGGTGTGATCAACATTTGTAGCAATCTCATCCAATTGTGTGAGTCGTTTTTAATGAATATCCGTTTTTTCTAAAATCATTAATTATGCAAATAAGCAAAAAGTATGCAAGCCACACCTACCAAAAAACTAATCAGTTCAAGGGAACAAAGTTCCCCTTCTTTATGGAGCAATTACATGTCTCAGAGTTAGGTGGCCAAAGCCATTGCTGGTTGAGCCGGTGTTTAAAGATGAATACGAAAATGTGTTTTTAGCTACTATAGTCTATAGAAGCTATTGGGATGGGTATCCGTCCGGCGTCTGTCGTCAGTCTGTATGTATGTATGTATGTATGTATGTATGTATGTATGTATGTCCGTTTGTGAGGCGTCCGTCCACTCAAATATCTTGAGAACCGCAGTACTTACTGATTTGATATTTGTTGTGTAATGAAAAATACGATTTTGAGAAGCTATTTTTTTTTAATTTTTTGATATTGTTGAAAATAGGCAAATTCATGCCAAAAAAGGTGTTTTTGGTAAAAAATCTTCTTCTTCATAACCGCTGGTCAGACAGCTTTGGTATACAGGTCCCTAGGGATAACCCAACTTAGATTTGTTCAAATTGTGATGAAATATGCAAATGTGTATTTTTAAGGAATTTTTTTGTCATTTTTGGTCAAAATTTGACTTACATTGTATGTAATTCTTGTACTGTATAAACCCTATCAATTCACCCAGAAAAAAATAATTAATATGATTTTAAATAATTGAATTAATTAGGAAATCATCAAAGCCAAAATAATTTTAGTGTGGAATTATCAGAAAGTTCAACTTTTTTTGACAGTTCATAGTGAAATGCTTACAATCTTGGAGGATTAAAACATGTAAAGGCAACTTTCCTGAATCCCAACTTTGATATATTCTGAACCACCATTTATGTTATCTAAAAGAAATTGCTCATAATAGTTTGTCATGATAGGGTGGTCAAATAAATAGAGATAGAGAAAGTTCTAATTTTCATTTATGGTTGACTTGGTAAGGATAAAATAAGATTACTTTTTGAGGAAAAAATAGAGTGGTCAATTAAAAGAGTGTCAAAGTGATAGGGTTTTTATGGTAAAGCTGGGCTGTAAGATTCCTCATGTGCTATTTATAGCAATTATGCAATCTGTGTAAACAGTGCAATGAAAGTGTAACATGATTCCTTATAATGCTTTTGATGACCTTGAACTTCTTAAGTTACAAACATTTGTCTCTTCAGTGTGCTTTCTCTGAGTACATACAGTCTCAACTTATTCAACAGAACTTACTTACAATGTTAATTTGAAAGTTAAAATGTGCTTGGTTAATAGGATGAAAATACTGATATTAAAAGATTATAACCAGCTCAAGATCTTTATAACCTGACAGATATGCTGTTTTATTATGACGTAAATCTTGATTTAAGCAAGTCTTGTTTACTTTAATTAGAATGTAAATAACTCTCGTTATTTGCTATTATAGACTAATATAGTCTGATGAAATATGCAAATCTGTATTTTTACGGAATTTTTTTCCACTTTTGGTCAGGCCATCCTGAAATGAGCTATTAAAGATATCCACCTTCTTCATCAATACATGTGTCACAAAAGGTTATTCTCTACATAACACAGCAGAGCTCTGTCAACTGTTGAGTCGCTTGTTTTTTCAAAACTGCTGGTCAGACAGCTTTAATATTTGGTTTACGTGTCCCTAGGATGACCTTAGTGAGATAATTTCATACAGTCAGGAAATACTTAATTTTGTATCCATGTCTATAGTAGCTTCATGTCTTTGGCCCTATGTTTTAATTGTAACTTTCGACCTTCCCACAAAGTTTACCAGGGAGAGCATCAGAAACGCCATTTACACTAAAGAGGAATTAAGTCCAATTAATGAATGCTATTATGAAAGAGAATACGACTTTACTGGACCATGGTCTACCACATATAGCCTACCATTTAATGTAGCCATAGGCACAAAACACGTGAATTCCAGTTTAAACTTCTTCATCATATTCTGTACACAAACTACGATCTATCCAGAAGAGGCATGGACCAATCACGGGCACCGCTCTGTTCATTCTGCCAAAACAGCAACGAGACACTAGATCATCTTTTCTACACCTGTAAATTCACTGAGACCTTCTGGAACAAGTTTCACATTTTCGAGGAATCTCTCAGTTTGTTCACTAGACATAACTTAAATGAAGTGCTCTTTGGTGTTGACGGTTACTCTGACATTCATAATCACTTGCTACTGTTAGCCAAAAGATACATGTATGCCATGAAAATGAAACAGAGTAAACCACACTTTGCAGCTTTTATGTTGCAAGTGAAATTCAACTACCATCTAGAGTAGGAAGTAGCTCTGGAAAAACACAAATTAGAGAGACATTGCAGCAAATGGATTTCAATTTTACACAAAATTGTAGATAACTAAGCATTGTACTTCATTTTGATTTCAGTAACTGTTACTAAAGAAAATGTTACCAATAAAACAACTTTTTACCCTTTCACCCCCAGTTCCCTGTATACAGGTCCAACTTTACCATAGAAAACAATGGATTTGGGACAAACCATGGTGGTGAAAGGGTTAAATACAAAAAACCAGATATGAACTGAAAATGCTCACGTGTTTAATTATATGTTGCAGTTATGTGTAAATTTGAACCTTTGCCACATGTTTGCAACTTCATTGAAAGTGTTATGATCAACATAATGAATAATATTCACCACAGATTAATTTTAAATCCAAGTTATCCCCAATCAGGAAAGTTCATTAAAATATGCAAATTAGGAATTGACTGAAATGTTCTCATTAAATATGCAAATTATGAATTGGCTGAAGTAAAAATGTTAAATGACTTTCAATGATGTCGTATCATAGTATCTTTAATGTACAAAGCTGTTCGTCAACTTTGGTCTAGTCAAGACAGATAAATATCCTTAATTAGGAAAATTCATTAAATTTGCAAATACGGAATCGGCTAAAGTAAAAATGCTTAATGACTTTTAATGCTGTATCATTGTATCTTTAAAGTATATAGCAAGTTTTGTCAAATTTGGTCTAGTCAATACAGATAAATATCCCTAATTAGGACAGTTCATTATATATGCAAATTAGGCATTGGCTGAAGTAAACAATGACTTTTAATAATGTTGTTTTATAGTATCTTCAATATATGTTGCAAGATTCATCAACTTCGGTCGAATCAATTCAGATATATACCCCTAATTAGTGAAGTTCATCAAATATGTAAATAAGGAATTGGCTGAAGTAAAACTGCTCAATGATTTTCAATAATGTTATATCATAGTATCTCCAATGTACATAGCAAGTTTCATCAACTTTGGTTGGCAAGAACTGATTAGTTTTTGGTGGGTGCTGCTTGCTTACTTTTTGCTCATTTGCATAATTAATGATTTTAGAAAAAACGGATATACATTGAGAACGACTGCACACAATTTGATGAGATTTGCTACAAATGTTGATCACATCAAGATATATCAGCTGTGAAAATTATTAAAGGGGTGACGTGAAAGATAGTTGCTAATTTGCATATTTAATGACATTTCCTAATTAGGCCTATATGTCTGAATTTACTCGATCAAAACTGACGAAAATCGGTATGCATATTGAAGATACTATGATTTAACATTATTGAAAGTCATTAAGCATTTCTACATCATCCAAATCCTAATTTGCATATTTAATGACCTTTTGAAATTAAGGATATATATTTGAATTTACATGACCAAAATTGATGAAACTTGCTATGTACATTAAAGATATTATGATAGAACATTATTAAATATCATTAAAAATTTTACTTCAGCCAAATACTTATTTGCATATTTAATAAGCTTTCCTAATTAGATATGTAAATCTGAATGGACTTGACCAAAATTGATGAAACTTGCTATGTACATTGAAGATACTATGATATAATATTGTTGAAAGTCATTAAGCATTTTACTTCAGCCAAATCCTAATTTGCATATTTAATGACCTTTTGAAATTACCGGTAAGGATATATATTTTGAATTTACATGACCAACATTGATGAAACTTGCTATGTACATTAAAGACACTATGATAGAACATTATTAAATATCATTAAGCATTTTACTTCAGCCAATTCCTAATTTGCATATTTTATGAACTTTCCTAATCAGAGGTATGTATCTGAATTGACGAGACTAAAGTTGACAAAACTGGCTATGTACATTAAAGATACTATGATAGAACATTATTGAAAGTCATTAAGCATTTGAACTTTAGCCAATTCCTTATTTGCATATTTAATGAACTTTCATAATCAGGGATATTTATCTGTATTGACTAGACCAAAGTTGACGAAACTTGCTATGTACATTAAAGATACTATGATACGACGTTTCTGAAAGTCAATGAGCATTTTTACTTCATCCAGCTCCTAATTTGCATATTTAATGAATTTTTGAAATTAGGGATATATATTTGAATTTACATGACCAAAATTGATGAAACTTGCTATGTACATTAAAGATACTATTATGTAGTCTAACATTATTGCAAGGCATTAGCATTTTTCTTTCAGCCAGTTCCTAATTTGTGTATTTAATGAACTTTCCTAATTAGGGATATATACTTGGATTTATTTGATTAAAGTTGGCATAACATGCTATGTATATTGATGATTATACCAGGTTATACCAATATTGAAAGTCATTTCGCACTTAAGTTTTCATGTCAGCTAATTAATAGTTTGCATATCTAATGAGCTTTCAAAGTTTGGAATATATAGCTTGAAGGACTTGACCAAAGGCAATTACACTTGCTATATAAAGTGGTGAGACAATGACAGCAGTCAAAGAAATTAATTATTTCTATTTCAGCTAATTGCGTATTTGATACTTAATGACCTATAGAGTTTAATCATTATGGTGATCATAATACTTTCAATGAAGTTGCAAACATATGGCAAAGGTTCAAATTTACACATAACTGCAATATATAATGAGACACGTGAGCATTTACAGTTCATATCTGGTTCATATTGGTAGTTATTTGTCGTCAGTGGGTGGGGAACTTTGGCAGGGAAATATCATGCTTGAACTATGGTCAACTAGGGCATAAAGCGCAGAGGGCAGTCAGCAAGTAGAGTGGGTGATTTGTTTTGGGGATCAAGCACGACAAAACAATGTTGATATGAGAGGGCAGGTAGTGGGAACTTTGATAAGAGGGGAAACACAGCAGGTTAGATGGAAATTCAATTGTGACATCTGGAGAAAAAGACGTTTTGAAATCATAGCGGTTGGCACTTCCCACTTTAATACTGTACCAAAAATAATATATATTATATAATATATAAACAAAACTTTTCCTCATCCACTGACATAAAAGAGATGCAATCTTCCCAACTCGTTGATAGAACAAATGAAATGCCCTCTAGCCACCAAACCACTTACAAACACCTTTCCACACAAACATCCTCATTGGATGCCCTTGATTATATATGATCACATATGAATATAATGTCATTAATACTTTCTCCATATAGACAACATGCCGTCCAAATCGTGGCACGTCATCGGGATATTTCTTGGCTGGAAGAAACATGATGTGGTTTTTGGTAAGTTATTATAGAAAGTTTACATGTCAGTTTTCTGAATCCTACAACTGAAGTAAATAAGCTGAAAAGTATCTTATTTGCTGTCAGTTTTTTGTAAATTGCCAGTTTGTTTTGCAAAGTTTCTGGAATTTCTGTTTAAGTTTTTCCAAAAGGACAAAACAACAAGCTCAAACGTCTCAGAGTTAGGAACAGTATAATTCATAAATAGTCAAGAAAAATATTACTTGTCCAAAATATAATTTCATTTGGGTAATATTCTAATATTGCTATAGTCAACATTATCACAAAATTTCTGAACTTAAATAAAAAATATTGTGGTATTGTCATTTACAAATTACATGTCCTGTAATTTGAGTAAAATATAATATCAACATAATATATATGTATAGGAATATATCTGATCACCAGAATGAACATTTGATTTGTGGGCATTCTGGGGTCTTCACACATAAACAAAAATGTTATGCTGCTGGGAGTTATTTTATTTTTATCAATTGCTTTTATGACTGACAGATTGAAAATGACAGGTACTACATGTGGAGTGGGATGTGTTCACTCCATTCCAAAAAGATGACTGCACTTCTTGGTTCTGAGTGGTGTAATTCAATCAATAAGTGTGAAGATACGCAAAAAATTACCAGGATTGTGGATTATTAGACTTGAACCTTGATCAGTACGAAGATTAAGAAAGATTGATGTAGCTTCCTTTGATAGAACAATACTCATGCTGGTACATATCAGACCTGCTCCTGCCTGTAAATCAGACCTGATCCATCTCAATGATTCACCCAGAGTTCTTCAATCTAATGACAAAATTCTGCCTCACGCACCAACACAAAACATATGGCAATTGTGTGTTCTCACATTTGGCCCCTCACCTGGAATAATGTCCCAATGGAAGTGCACCAGTCACCCACTCTTGATGCTTTCAAGGAGAACATTAAAACTTTTCTGTTTTGTAAAGCATACTGAACAACAGTGACTCAGTAAAGTGCCATTAAACACAACTGTGTTTTGCAGTTTTGCGCTTAGAAATTCATTTGATTGATTGATTGATTGACCTATGACAACAAAGCAACTTTGTAAATTATATGCAAAAGACAAATATTGTAACTATGATGTGTACTGTGCTCTTTGAACTATTTCATGATAAAAACATCAACATTTTTAGAAAGTTGTTGATACTGAATGTCCTTGTCACTTTTCAGGTTGGTGCTTCACTATTTGCAAGTAACATTGGCAGTTATCATTTTGTTGGCCTGGCAGGCTCAGGAGCTGCTGCAGGATGGGGTGCTGGAGCTTATGAATTTAATGTAGGAATTATTTTGTATCCAGATTTTGCTTTTAATCACATATAATTATCACATGTGATAGTTCTTATAAGCTTTTCTTCCCTTTGTGATCATTGCACCACCAATCATTTATAGGGTATACATATTACATTGCAATGTGGCTCTACAATTATCTGGCAAAATGTCTTTCAAACTTTTATATATGTATATGTACTAAGTTGCAATGACACTTCTGTATGTAAATGTGAAGTTGTTTTCTGTTTGTCAATTTTACATCCACAGTTTGCAGATTTAATGTTGCCTGCAAGAAGAATACTGAAGTGTTGACTATCTTTAATTCTGTCCACTAGGCTCTTTATTTCTTACAACTGCTTGGCTGGATAATGTTGCCAGTCTACATTGCCAGTGCTGTTTTCACAATGCCAGAATATCTTGCAGCAAGATTTGGAAGACAAAGGCTTCGGATTTACTATTCTATTTTATCATTATTATTATATATATTCACTAAGATTTCGGTGAGCAAATTTTTTTTTTATTTTTTAGGAAGCCGTCATTGTTTACGACCTGGGGGTCACTCAAAAAATCGAAAACTTCAAGGGGAGTTCCTCAAAATGTAGCGAGGAAGAAGGGAGCTACTCAATTTTTTGTGCAAAATAACTTGAAACACCTCTCAGATTGCACCATTGAGCAAATCCATTTCTCAAAAATTTTCTATGCGAGGGGGGGATACTCCCCTCTTGTGCTCTTCCCCTGGGGTGTTCTAACAGTTTACTAGTAACCCTCTCAGATTGCACCAAAATGCACCATTGCACATATCAATTTCTCAAATTTTTCACAGGATCTAGGACAATATTGAACTGTTGTGAATTCATCCTTTATTATCATAGAAACATATTTTAATTGATTTCAGTTCAATAACCATTTTGACATTCAACCATACAAAATTCATTGTCATTGTTTGGTTGTTGAATATTGTTAGGAAATATATTCTTGTATAGTACAGTGTCTTACTATAGATACTCTGATAGCATTCCTTCTAAGACTAAGCTTTGAGGCACCGCTTCCTATCACTGTTTATTTTACCAACCAGAGATTCCATCTGCTAAGACAATATGTCTAATCCATCATGTGCCTTTCTCGTGACTCATAGACACTTTTCCCGCCAAAAGTGCTTTATCTACGGGAACCTCGCCTTCCCTAATCAGAGACTTTTCCACCCTCAACAGAGACACTTCACGTCACTGGACTCTATGTACGGTCTCTCACTGTCTATTATATTAGTATAGAATAAAGTAGTCATTTATAGTATTAGACGACTTCGTCTCCCGACTGCTTACTCAGACCTGGTCATATTCCACACATAATTTCTGGTGCCGAGACCAGGATTGCGAGACTACCTACTACAGCCTGAAGCATACTTTCAACGATGCCAAGAAACGGAAACTCCTCCGGGTCCTCCGGATCCAAGGAAACTGCAGAGCTGGAATACCAAAGAAATGGAAGACGCGATCGGATAACAACACTTCTGAAGCAAGCGGACAACATAACCTCCAAGGAAAACCCCACAAAAGAAGAAATTGAAGCACTTTCCAAAGTCACCAACAACATCTCGAACAAGCTAGAAATCATCAAGAAATTGGACGACGAAATTTCTTCACACATCAAAAACAACAACGAAAAGTTACAAGAAGAGTTTCAAGCAGCAGACGAATACGAAGATCTCATCACCAGTAAGTTGAAGCTTTATAGACAATTTATTGGAGAACATACTGACGAGCCGACTAGTTCGAATGTTTCGTCGACTTCGTCGCCGGCGCCAAGTTCTGCGCCCGTTTTTAGACACAAGGGAAATCATCTGCCGAAACTAACTCTTGAAAAATTTGACGGTGAAATCATGAAATGGCCAAGCTTTATCGATAACTTCATGTCTCTCATACATGAAGACGCCTCGCTAAATGACACCGAGCGACTTCGGTATTTGAGAGCAAACCTCGTCGGTCCTCACGCCAAGGTAGTAGACGGACTGAGATCAAAAAAGAAAAGTTACGGTGACGCGATAAATATGGCAGACAAGAAGAAATACGCAGAGCTTACGTCAAAGCTTTTACAAATTGGAAACCCCGCTTACACTGTTGAAAGTTTGACCGCATTTCACAATAAGTTAGAAACGTACGTTCGCCATCTTGAACAGTTAGACGTTCCACAAGAAAGATTCGAATGGTGATCTTAATCATAGTGTTGGAAAAACTTCCGCCCAATCTACTGACGCTGCTTCAACGTCCATTAGAGGATGAACTATTTCACACGTTCAAACAATTTCGCGAGGCTCTCAAACGCGAGATAGGATAATGTCTTCCAACAATCGTGCTGCTGAATTGGACGAATCAATTCAGTCTTCAATGCCTAGTACCGCCGCCTTTTACTCAAGTACCGCGACTAACTCAGCCGCGCGTCGCCCTACTCAACGGAAGGAAAAGAGTTGCGCCTTTTGCCGAGGACCACACTATCCGAACGATTGCACTGTGGTCACCGATTCTTCTGAAACGACACGATATTGTCAAACAAAACCGGCTGTGTTTCAATTGCCTCGGGAAACACAGAGTCAGCGACTGTAAGTCCAAAGGAAAATGCCGCAAATGTGATAGAAAGCATCACACTTCACTCTGTAAATCGACCAGGGATCCACCTCTACGACTTCGGAAACTTCACGCGATCCTCCCCCTACTCAACATAACGCTGATGCTTCGCCTCAACCCGGTATCGCGAACGCTTCGCACCCTCAACCCGCCGCGGCAACTACTCAGGTACACTTCGCTACCTCGGATAAAGAATTAGAAACCGCTTTCTGAAAACCGCTGTGGTTCCTATCTCATCGGGACGGAAAACCGTCAACGCTGTTGTACTCATCGACGAGGTATCTGCTAAAGTGCGGGTTGCGGGTTGCGGGCTGTGGGTTGCGGGTTGCGGATTACGGGCTGCGGGTTTTTAGAATTATGGCTAGATTTCTATTGGCATTTAGTATATAAGAAATAAAACCTTTAGAAGGTGTCTATTATCAATAATCATGATCAGGTCTATCGTACAGTATCACTTTTCCTGCCAAGTCCATATTTCAACATCAGGTCAAGATGGTTAAAATTAATGAAACACAACCAGGGGTAGGAATGAAATAGGGGTAGGGAATAGAAACCACCCTGTTGACCACTGGAAACCAACCGTGGACCGGAAAATCCCGCGGTTGACAACTGGATCCCATAGCGGACCCTGTAGAACCACACTGTAGACCACTAAAATAGTGCTCATTGGCCACATGAGGGCGTGTTTTCAAGATGGCGACGTCTGATGATGACAGAAACTCCGCGCCCGGTAAGTGATTTTTCACCGATAAACTACTTATCAGATGAAAGTCTATACTTCAAATATGCCCCATCCAATGACAAAATGTCTCGAGAATACTCAGATCAAGTTTCGTTGGCCGATTCCGTTCTAATCAGAAGAAAATCGAATTCTTGTGTAGAAATAACAACACAGTTTCCTTGCGCCCATAACAGTAGCCTAGTAATGGCATATGTGTATGAGTACGATAGTGTCGAAATCACAACCCCTCATTTTGCTGCAGTTCCGTGGCCAACAACTTTACACGATGTGCGACGTGTGGACGAAAAAGTAGACCCCCTTTCCGCCCACACACTCATCGGGCCTGTGAATACATTGAAGTGGATTTAAACAGTGACAAAGTTCAGACAATGTTCAGACAGTTTAGACTATTTTAGGAAGTATAACTCACACATCCATGGACTATTGAATAATGGACTTTTCCACATGTTTTATGGAGTTGAACAAGAAACTGACACAACTACAGTGGGCAAATATACCAAAAAAATCATCAGCAGTTCCAACTAGTTTCCCTTGGATTTGAAACATTTGGCCCACTTTAATTGAAATGGCTGTTATTGTGGAAAAAAAGGGTGAAAGATTATTCAAAATATGAATGTTGATTTTATTATAATAAATATATGCAATGTTTGTGCCTTTCAGGTACAGTGTACAGTATCTATGGACAGTTAATATCACTGATGTATTTTTTTTAACAAAACAGATCCAGAGACTGCTGTATCCCTCTTTGATGTCATAGAAAATGCTGGTACAGTAACACCATTACACCCCAATCTACACATGATATCAAGTCATCTTATGATTCCTCTGATGCTGAGCTTGCCAAGACTGGAGACACTGATGCTGAAATACCTGAAGGAAGTGTCAGCGGCGAAATCCCTGCATCATCTCCAATCATTCCTAATATCTCAGAGGCTGCCACAGTCATCAAAGAGTTTTGCTGCAACTATGATGGGTGCACAAAGGTCTTCATAAGTAAGACTGGTCTCCGGAAACACACAAGACTTCATACTGGCAAATTCCCATTCACATGCAGAATTTGTGACAAAGGATTTTCTGAACGTGGGAGGCTGAAAGAACATTCTGTAAGGCACACAGATGTTCCCTTAAAAGTATGCAAAGTGTGTGGTTTTAAACCACGCACCTTTCACGGAGTGAAGTCCCACCAGGAGATTCATGGATCTGCAAAGTTTATGTGCCCAATTTGTTCAAAATCTCTTAAGTGTAAAACAGGTCTTCAGCAACATATCAGAGGTAGCCATGGCATAAATATATTTGCCAAGTTTGCAATAAAAAGTTTGGAATAAAATCTTGGTATGATTCACATATGATTATGCATTCAAAAGAAAAGCAGCATCAGTGTGAGCAATGCAATTACAAAACTGCCAGAAAAAAAAGACTTGAAGAACCATGCTAAGACCCATGACACGACAGCAATCTTTTTATATGAGTGTTGTGGCAAGAGCTTCAAACACAAACACAATTTGACTGCCCATAGAAAAAGAAAACCAAAAAAATGTTTGGAAAGCATCAATCAGCTATGGAATGATGTTGAAGACCACTAGCTTGATCAAACCAACAATATCTGTGTTATAAAGTGTTTTAGTTTTTGTTTCAATAATAAAGTAATAAAAAAGGTGGTAAGCACTATATCCTCCAAAAAGAGATCTATCGTGCCATAACCATCACTGACACACACACACACACACACACACACAAAGTAAATAAGGCAAGTCAGAACAATGGTTGTTTTATTGCAGTAAAAGGCATCCTTGCATTTTACATCACGTACCTTATTTGTTACATACATGTATAACAGTTTTCTTTATCAATGCAAATTATTTGTCCATTGCAGTTATTTATAGTGCCACACTGTTCTATTGTACTGTTCAATTCTAAGTAAGCCAATGAGTTTTGCTACTTTTCTTGAAATCTTGATTAAATTAACAGTAAGTTAATAACTACATTACATATAACTGGTATTTTTTAAATATACATGTTGTTCTAATTATGATCCCTCCTGTGTTCAAATACAAGTGCACTGACATGAATCTGTCTGTTTTAATAAATGTCACTGTGTCTTTGATATATCAATGGCTCTTAAAATTTAAGCTAAGTTTGAAGAATAGTGTCTTTACAGTCCCCAGTAACATCTATTTTTGACAATATTTTATAATAATATAAGATATAAGATAAATAGTGGTTGCTTTAACATACTTTTGGAAGTAGAAGAACATACAACTGACATGCATAACAAGTAAAACACAGGGCCAAAGTCCCTGAAGCTACTATAGACATGGATACAAAATTAAGTATTTCCTGACTGTATGAAATTATCTCACTAAGGTCATCACAGGGACATGTAAACCAAATATTAAAGCTGTCTGACCAGCGTTTTTGAAAAAAAAGCGACCCAACAGTTGATAGAGCTCTGCTGTGTTATGTAGAGAATAACTTTTGTGACACATGTATTGATGGAGAAGGTTGATATCTTTGATAGCTCATTTCAGGATGGCCTGACAAAAATCGGCAAAATTAGCTGCAAAATTACAAAATTGATGATTTCATCATAATTTCATTAAGATAAAGCCCAGGAACCTGTATACCAAATATCAAAGCTATCAGATGGGTAACTTTTGAGAAATAAATATTTGGACCAAAAATAACAAAAGAAGCCCCCGAAAGGCAATTTTGCTAATTTTGTCATAATTCTCAATGCTTTGTGTTGCTGCTCTTACCAAGTCTAATCAAGGGATTTAGCTTTGCCTCATTTATTTTGTGGTAGACGTGTACACCAGTAACACCTTTTGCAGGCTCACCAAAAGCAGAAATGCCAGTTGGTTTATGATCGGAAGTTAACGTTCTTCTTCTGAACTTGCTATCAAAAAGATGATCCTGTGAAAAAAAAGTTATACAATGTTGATATTATTTGTCACAGTGGAATTTAAAGTAGATTCCTTCAGTTCCCCAAAACAACAAAAAAACAACAAAAACAAAACAAAACAAAGAACAAAAAACTGTAATCCAAATCAAACTAACTTTGTTCAGGGATAATCTTGTGTAGCCAGGTAATGCTAAAGCAAATTCATCCAAATAATATGAGCAAAGAAAAGGTGATATCATGAGTGATCAAGGAAGTGAAGTATGTGTAGTTCTCTACATTTAAATCATCACATTATGTCAATTGTGTCACTCTATGAAAACCGGTGTCATTATCCCGAAGAAACATTGCCCCTTCTCATGCTGAAGAATTTCTACAGCCAAATAGAGGTAATTCCAGAATCAGAGTCATTTTTAAACCAACCAGGGCTTTCTGAGGTTTGCTTGGCTGTCAAAGCGAGTTGGGGATAGAAGAAGTGACATAAGATGTACACATTGCTGTGATACAGCTCGCCCATGCATTCTCGGACTTGGTTCAGTTCAAGATCGATGACAGGGTCTATTTCTACACAAGAATTCGATTTTCTTCTGATTAGAACGGAATCGGCCGACAAAACTTGATCTGAGTATTCTCGAGACATTTTGTCATTGGATGGGGCATATTTGAAGTATAGACTTTCATCTGATAAGTAGTTTATCGGTGAAAAATCACTTACCGGGCGCGGAGTTTCTGTCATCATCAGCCGTCGCCATCTTGAAAACACGCCCTCATGTGGCCAGTGAGCACTATTTTAGTGGTCTACCGTGTGGTTCTACAGGGTCCGCTATGGGATCCAGTTGTCAACCCGCGGGATTTTTCCGGTTCACGGTTGGTTTCCAGTGGTCAACAGGGTGGTTCTATTCCCTACCCCTATTTCATTCCTACCCCTGACAACTATATGGTGTATTTTAACATAATACTGTACATTTGAAGGCTGTTGAAAACATATGTGCTGTAAACTTGATTTTTTTGGACTAAAGAAGTGGGTGAAAATACGTCATGTTTCTGAATTCACCCTCGAATTTGTATCGGACTTATCAACTGCTTCATTCTTACGTGCCTTCGCCGTTTCGCTGCTCGACGCTCGCTCCCTTCGAAATGATCTCCGACAACGCTACTACGTATCTCTCTGCGGCTAATGAACTTCGCGAACTCTTCGACTCATCCCATGTAAATAATACATGGCTAACAACGCGTAGAATGGTCCTTTATTCCCAAAAGCGCTCCATGGTTTGTGGATTTTGGGAACGCATGATCGGACTGACAAAGAATATTATCAAAAGTATTAGGTCGTGCATTCATATCCTTCGATGAAATGAACACTATAATCACAGAGATAGACACTACGCTGAACGACCGCCCTATCACCTATCTGTCTTCAAATTCGGATGATGCGATATCGCTCACCCTTCGCATATGCTTCATGGTCGCGTCCTCACAAACGTGCCACGCCCACTTGTTGACGACACTGAAATTTCGGACCCATCATTCGGAAATGAAGATGACATGAGAAAACGCTATCTGCGCATTACTCAACTACAGGAACATTTCTGGCGCAGATGGACAACGGAATACTTGACTGCCTTACGTGAACACCACAAAATCCACGGTAAAACGGACAATGACATTCGAATTGGTGATGTTGTGCTTGTACACAGCGACACCTCACGCCGAATCAACTGGGAATTAGCCACATAGAAAAGCTAAACTACGGAAACGACGGCATCATTCGTTCTGCAGGAATCAGAACTGCTAATGGACACACAAACCGTCCCATCATCAAGCTGTACCCACTGGATATCAACGCCAACACAACACAACAAGCTACAGAGAACGACGATCACGTAAACACTACAGGTAACCAGGCAACCAGCAGCGAGAGACCACCGACCAGAACTGCAGCCGCTATAGCCTGTTGCAGAATTCAGGATTTAAACGATGTGTGAATTCTTGTTGCTGAACTCGTATATATCGGACTATATATTCTTATATATTGGACTTAATATTTACTCAATATTATTCCATAGAATAGCAATTCTTTTTCATTTATTGCACGTTTCACTACCAAATTTCTACTTAGTATTTACTTTCATTGAGATTTTGCAATCGTTTGGAACACTGCTAAATTTCCCGCCGGGGAGAATGTTAGGAAATATATTCTTGTATTACGTCACTATTAGTACAGTGTCTTACTATAGATACTCTGATAGCATTCCTTCTAAGACTAAGCTTTGAGGCACCGCTTCCTATCACTGTTTATTTTACCAACCAGAGATTCCATCTGCTAAGACAATATGTCTAATCCATCATGTGCCTTTCTCGTGACTCATAGACACTTTTCCCGCCAAAAGTGCTTTATCTACGGGAACCTCGCCTTCCCTAATCAGAGACTTTTCCACCCTCAACAGAGACACTTCACGTCACTGGACTCTATGTACGGTCTCTCACCCAAGTGTTATGCTTCACTGTATTAGCCACTGTCTATTATATTAGTATAGAATAAAATAGTCATTTATAGTATTAGACGACTTCGTCTCCCGACTGCTTACTCAGACCTGGTCATATTCCACACAAATATTGTGACTCAAACACTGATCATGCAAAAAATGTAATAAAAATATCAGTGTTCAATGTCATTTTCAAACAATTTTATCAACTGCAAAATTAAAAGAAGTCTTGATATAGCCAAAGCTGGAGGAAAATCCTCCAAGTTGTTTTGGAAAAATTTGAAAGGCCCAAAACAACCAGCCAGACAGGTGTGTATTTATGATACTCTAAACGGTAACAGACACATCACTAGTAATAAGACAAAAATAAGAGATAACATCAGGTATTATTGGAATACGCTAGGTAAAATGTATACAGCTTTAGATGCTACTGTAGATGACAGAAACATTTTTTGTGATCAAATTTTGCATGAGTTGAATTTAATAAGAGATTCAGACAAAAATGTTTCACATTGTAATGATGATTGTCCGGTGATTGACACCATTGAAATAACACAAGATGATGTAGAACAAGCAATTGCTCAATGCAAGAATGGCAAATCTTGTGGACCAGATGATATACCTAATGAATTCTTGAAAAAGGGTGGCAAAAGTTTGGCCCAGTCGTTGACCTACCTGTTTAATGCTCTAAAAAACTTGAGAAAAATTCCTGATGAATGGAAGCAAGGAACAGTTATACCATACACAAAAAGGGAGATTTGAAAGATTTGAACAACTATCGTGGCATAACTTTAAATTCTTGTGTTTCAAAACTATATTCAAAAATTATTGAAACAAAATTAAGAGGCTTTATTGAAAATAATAATATACTCGGAGAAATCCAGGGAGGTTTTCGAAGTAATAGACATTGTGAGGACAACATTTTTATTTTGAAGGGTATAGCTGCCTTGAGGAAGTCAATGAATAAGTCAACATATGTAGCTTTTTTAGACTTCTCCAAAGTGTTTGACCGGGTATAGCGTGATGGTCTGAGTGATTTTATGGAAAGTGGGGATAGGAGGGAATCTCTTGAAAATTATTGATGACATGTATGGTAAGGTGTTTACTAAAGTTAACTTTAATGACATTGAAACAGTTTATTTTGAAACTAATGAAGGAGTAAAACAAGGGTGTGTTCTCAGCCCTTTGCTTTTTTCAATTTATATATTAATGAATTTGCAAAATTGCTGAATGATTCAAATCTAGGTGTTCACATTGATAAGCAGTTGATACCAGGGCTTTTTTGGGCTGATGATGTTGCTTTGATAGCAAATAAACACAAAGATTTACAAACTCTTTTAAACATCGCTAACCTCATTTAAATGCAGGTAAAAAGAATTTCTCTTATCGCTAAGATAAATTCGTTTTACCTGCATTTAAATGAGGTTTTTTCTGAATTTGGTAACAGCACTGTTATAAATAAGTTCCACTCTGGGAGCTTGAATTTTAGATTCAATATTGTATTTAGCAATACCTTGTGGGAGATAAACCACAACTTGGGAGAAAATGTCTCAAAATTGACCAAGACATACATAAAAACTCTCTGGAATATGAGGAATACTGCCCTTAAAGACTCAACATTGATTTGTGTTTAAAGATGGACGCTTTTTTCCTTCGCGTCTTCTTGTTTGTGTGTGTTTGTTTTGTACTTAATGACACTGCTTTTTCTGCAGTTTTTGCTTTTTAAACTGTTTCAAAGGTAATTAAAAAAATAAATAAATATATAAAATAAATTAAGACACCTCTCAGATTGCACCATTACACACATTAATTTCTCAAATTTTTTTATTTCAAGCTCTCCACCTTAGGGTGTTCTAACACTTTTACTTAGTAAAAACCAAATTAAAAACACCTCTCAGATTGCACTGGACTGCACCATTGCACACATCAATTTCTCAAAATTGTCCATGCCAGATAGGGAACAGCCCCCTCTAACGCCTTTCCACTCAGCCTCTCACGTGTTCTCCTCCCTGTAATCTCAAATTCCGCCCAGTCAGATATCCTAGTGAAAACCCTGTCTTTATACCAATCCAAATAAAACAATACAACATGGTTGCATACTGGTTATAGCGTGAGCTTTTATATCTGCATTTTGTTGTCACTTTGAATTTCATTTTGATGGTTTCACCTTTTTCAACCATCATGAGATAACCGATGATAATCTAGCAGGGTACATCAGGATTGAAAGGTCTTTACTGTTGCTTTATTTTTGTAAATTATACAAATACATGTATTGGTATTTAACTTTTCTAAGGGGAGGTCAGTCAAAATTTCTGAATTAGGGAGGGGTAATACTCAAATTCATCATAGTTGGCAGGGCCGGGGTTACTGAAAATTTCGGAATTTCCGATGAAATTACTCAAAACTCCCCCCCCGGTCGTAAATAATGATAGCTCCCTTAAATGACACTGACATGTATGTCAAGATGTGATATACAAATAGATCAGCTTGTCATTAACTTCTCTAGACTTATCATTTTAACTTTAAATAGAAGTTGGCCCTCAATTACACTAGCAATATTATATATTATTGCCTGAATGCATGGTTTATGTGCCCCCGAGGAGGTGACAATTTGCCCGACACCCGGAGGGCACAATTGGTCTCCTGCTGCGAGGGCACATAAACCCATGTATTCAGGCAACAATATTTTTATTACATGCCTCTTTACAGTTAACTCTATATGACATTTAGTTACATGCAGGGCATTCTTAAACAATTTTACTATTATCAACAAGCATCAAACAGATTTTAACAAAAGCCAAAATAGCAGTGTGTGCATTGATATTTTACATCTAGCGTTAAGCCCCTACCTATAACATCAAAGGGCTTCACCGGACCAGAAACTATGGAAACTGGTCTGTACATCCTTCACACAGACTGCTAACTCCCTGCATGTTCCTATTCAGATCAATGCATTAATTTATACTGACATCAAGGCATGTAATAAGTTATACCAGTGACCCATTACAAAGGAGTCTTGATGCACTGTTTTCATTTGACCCTTGATCTAAAAGCTAAACAATCCATTTCCTGAGCACAGAATATGGTTTATTGTCTTTTCTTTCTTTAAATTAGATATCAATAATAAAATTGAAGGGAGTTTCAGGGGGATATATAGGTTTGGTCATGTCCGTGTGTCCGTGCATGTGTGGTGCATGCGTCCGTTCACGCAGATACCTCAGATGCCTGGAGCAATTTCATTCAAACTTGGTACAAGGATTGAACAATTATATGCATTTCGAAGATTAACATATAATTAGTATCTATTTGTTACATAAGAGAATTCCTTTGATTGACGCTTGTGTCACCAGGTGTTGAATGCATGTATATTGGTGTAAAGGTCTTTTGTCTTCAGTCTCGGTTGAAACTCCACGATGTCCACACGAGTATTTTGTATGTGTATGTTCTCTAAATCTTGTAATGCAGTTTTTCTGAAGCGGCTACACTAAATTCATGAAACTGTGTAAAGATGTTTGTCACACAGAGCTCTGATAGCACACAATGAGATATGTCAGTATTGCATCAATTAATTGCTAATTTGTACTATTTGATGAATTTTTGTCATTATAGGCTATGTCTAGAAATACTGCTGCAAATTTGATGAAACGTGGTACTGATCTTTAGCCCATAGTCACATATAAGTTTACAAAGAAACTTGCAGTGTCATGCAAATTAAGTGCTTATTTGCATATTTAATGAAATTTCCTAATTAGCAGACTATCTCCAGAACCACTGCATGAAATTTGATGAAACATGGTACAGAAGTTGATCACTTCAGTACTGAAATAATGTATGAAGATCATGTCAATTATTTAATAATTGCTAATTTGCAAATTTGATGGATTTTTGTAATTAGTGTGATATGTATAGAAATGTTGCATCAAATTTGATGAAACGTGGCACAGATGTTGATCTTTTGATGATGTAATTGCGTGCATTGATATGTAGTAGTATCATGTCAATTAACTTCTGATTTGCATATTTAATAAGTAATAGTAAGTAGACTGATATGTTAAAAATTATCAAATTTCATGAAACTTGGTACAGATGTTGAAGCTCACATTGCTTTAACATTGAATAAAGACAATGCAGTATCATGTTAATGAATATTTAATTTACATATGATATGGCCAGAAACACTTCATCCAATTACATGAAATTTTGTACAAATGTTGATCTCACAGTGTTGTAATACAAATCACTGACACTTGGCAGTATTGTTTGTGAAATGTGGTACACATGATAATCTGTCAGTGTTATAATAGAATGCAAAAATTTTTGGCAACATCTTGTCGATTAACTACTAATTGACTTATTGAATGACCTTAAGGGTGGCAGCCCACATTGCTTTTATGTTTTCACCAGCATGGAACTCATTCTTAATCTTAGACCCTATCCTCTCTCAGGACTTGTAATCAAATTACCCATTAACAAGTGGGGACTGTGTCATCAACAATGACTTGTTTCATTTTGATGCAGTTAAATGTGAAGAATGATAATGGATAAGTATTGGGGAAAAAATGTTTAGATTTATTTAATAGCAATTGTTATCTTCCCAGGTTGATTTATATTCAGGCGCAGTATTTGTACAAGAGACATTAAAATGGAATATTGTTGCTTCAATCACATTCTTACTTATTCTAACTGCTATCTACACTGTTCTAGGTAAGAGACTATTCAAAGTTTATTTTGATAAAGAGTAAGCAAGTATTCAGTAATATTTAAGTGGCTGTCACTATTAACTAATGCTTATATTCCCAGTGCCCCTCAGAAACATTAAAAGCAAAAGTATATTAAAGCCACAGTAGCTGTAACTTTTGATGATTATTTCACTATTTTTTGTCCTGTTCAATAACTTCTATTTCTTGTTCTATTCACTAAAACATGACCAAGTACCAAGTATTGAGTTTCTAAACAAAGTAAGCATGCTTGTAAAGTGCCATGTTTTTGTTGATATTTGACTTTTAGTCAGTTGTCAACAATAATATTGCTTGTAATGCATATATTGACTGTGGTGACAAGCTGAATCCTTGGCACATTAACATCATGCAGGGAGTAGAAGACACTGTAGGTAACACACAGAACAAAAATACTGGAAATATTTTCAAAAGTTACAGCTACTGTGCCTTTAAAATACTAATACGAAATATGTTATCATTAAAAATACAAGTTTTTATTTTACAATGACCAATCATGAGACTGTTGAAATGATGTTGTACAGTACTTTTTATGATTTAACCAAGTGGAAAAAAATTAAATGTTTTGTGAAATGGATCTTCAGTACCTAAACTAGAGACTTCAAAGTTTTTAAATGGTTATTTACTGTCGTATCCACTTACGAATGGATGATTAAATTGATCTAAATGTTCATACTTGTGTAATTGATTTGATAAAGTTGTTCCAAAATTTGCCTCAAGAGTTGCTGCAGTGACTTGTTGTAACTGCAGTGAGATCTTGCAATGATCCATAATAAACAGACTCCAGGAAGTACCGTGCACTTCATATATTCATATTACATTCCTTTACGGTCCAGAGTTCCACGGTATCATAGCTCAGTCAGAGTCAAGTTGTCATAAGACTATTGTCCTTACCTTTGCATGTTTTGAAGTTATTTGACAAAAAGTGTATGATCTGCACGAAACCAGAAGCTATAAGGGAGAAAGTTGTCTAACTGTGGGCTATCTGCAAAAGGTTTGTCAACACTTATGAACTGACATGAAGGAATTAGGGTACACAGCTATATCTAAAACAAGTATAGTGGAAGCAACTTGAACACTATCACCCATCTGTTGTTATTGCCACAACTTAATTACAAGTACTGATACTGCAGTAAATATTGGAACACCTTTACAAACAAATAACACAAGTGTGATAACATTTAGATCAATTTCATTGGCCATTCTCACTTTAATGGATCTATTGGTTTTCTTGACAGCTTTCATATTTTTTCTGCAAAAAATACTTGTCACATAGCTTTGAAATGTTCCCAATTTCCTCCAAAAATGAATGTAAGACAAACTTTTAATTTGGCGGTTGCTTGGTGCCTTTAGATGATTTCATTCATTCAGATTTGTGTAAAAAATTGTGAAATTTTCATACCGTTTGACCACATTTCTTGTCTCCAGCATTGCCAAAATTATTGTCTGATAGCTTCCAGATTGGTTAGTCAAGCTTGAGTCTGTGTCGACCAAATTGGAACACAGTGTATTTGACTCTTTGTTATTATGCTATGAATCAAAGTGCAGATACCATGAAAATTAGAACATAGAGTGAGTTAAATTATAAATAATTATTAAGTTTATACAAAGAAGCATGGAGAAAAATTGATCAGCTGAATTAAATTCATTTTGCTTTAATTCTAGGATATTATTTAGCATATACCGGTACTTCATAGGGATATGTGTGGATACCTGAAAATGTAATCTTAGATTGCAAGGTGAAAATTGATTCATATTGAAATACAGTTTGACTGTCTGTAATAAAATCATATTTTCTTAACCCTTTGCACCCTGACCCCCTGGTACTCTATGACGCCATCGGACATTTATGTCCGAGCCGGGCTCAAATTAAGGGTTAAACCAATTAACTTCTGTTTGTATTGCCTAGGTGGACTAGCAGCAGTTATCTGGACAGACACTGCCAACTTTATTGTCATGATGCTGGGAGGCATCATACTTATGATTATTGGTACGCTATTTACACTTATTAAACAGATTATTGACCAAAAATTGCCCATTGACCACATACAGATGAAAATGAATGGCCTATTGAGCAAATACAGATGACCGGCCCATTGACCACATATAACTGATCTCTAATTTTTCAACAGGACTTTAGTTTACAGCTAACAGCCATCTGACAAAATATACTATAGACTTTACTCGTGTCTGTGACTATATGTAACCAAACACTGTGGAAGATCTGACAAAAAACCCAAAGGTTACAAGACTCAGTGTTGTTGTGTGACCAGTGCCAGTCATCTGTTGAATTAAATTAAATGGTAGTTTAATTCTGTCAAGTCAGTTTCACTATAGTTGATATTCAACTTATTATTTTGCAACTTTAATGAAGTGAAAATGAACAAAGAGGAATAAAGTTTAATTCATTTTCTATCAGCATTTATAGAGGTTGGTGGGATGCAAGGAGTCTTAGAAGATTATCCGTGTGCTGTTCCAAATGAAACATTGTATAGAAATGATACATGTGGAATACCACGTGATGATTCCTTCAGAATGTTCCGCCATCCAGTCGGTTCAGATATGCCCTTTCCTGGTTTTGTACTTGGCCAATCGCCTGCCTCTATCTGGTATTGGTGTGCTGACCAGGTGAGCTTATCTGTTGCATTTACTGATCTCCAATAGTGATGATAAGGTTGCTTCAATCATCCATTTAGATCCATAAAGGAAGTTCTGGAACAGGATCCATGTGTTCCAATTTTTATGAGTTTACAAATGTTTTGAAGCATATAAGATTATCTGATGTGTGCACCAGTCAAGCATGATGATGGATAACAATATCAAGCCAATTCTAGCCAATGACTGCCATGTTCACAATGATGTAACAATGGCTTAAGACTTTCGTAAGGATGTAATTATGATAATGCTTGACTTGTCAGCAGCCTTTGATACTCTTCAACAGACCATGATATTGCTTCATAGAGTAGAATATCGTTTTGATGTATCCGGTCTAGCCCTACAGTGGCTCCGGTTATATTTGACATGTCATTTACGACGTGTTTCTATTAATTCCACCACTTTAGAAGCAGTTGTTTTACAGTGTGGGGTTGAAGATTCAGCTACTCAGGCCCATATACTTATTACATTGTACACTGTCCCTCTTGATGATATCATTTCCCCCATGGTTTAGAGTTCATGTTATATGCTGATGATTCTTCGGTTGTAGTTTGTAAGAATCCTGAAGATGTAAGGGCAGACCTTGAACAGTGTGTTGATGATATCCGTTGATGGATGATGTTGAACATGCTGATTCTGAATGATGGCAAGACAGAGATGGTTCAGTTTTCGTCGCGGTTTTGAAAAGATGGAACAAAACTTAAATCCCAGAGAATCAGCATGTTTGACATAATTCCACCAACATCAGCAAGAAACTTTGGAATCACGCTTGATTCCGATAGTTTCATGACATCAGTCAAGTTAATAGTATTAAATTTTGTAAATCTGCATTTTTCGCTTCACATAAAATTGGAAAAACTGATAACCTTATTGATGCAAAAAATGCAGAGAAATTAACATGCTTTTGTAACATCAAGGCTGGATTATTGCAACAGCCTCCTTTATGGAATTCAAAATTACCAGTTAGATAAAAAATCAGTCAGTCCAAAATGATGCTGCATGCCTAATTACTGGCACAATGAAATTTGAGCATATATCACCTGTTCTTTTTAAACTTCATTGGTTACCTGTAAAGGAAAGGATTAAAGCCCTAATAGCTGCAAATTTTATGCATTATTTTCATGATTTTATTTTCAAACCAAAGTTGATTTATGTTAATGTGCTAACTGAAGGACATGTATAGAAGTTATAATGACTGCTCGCTGATTTCAGCCATGTGTTTTAATAGGTTAAATAATAAATAGGTGCTGCACTCATAAAATGGCGCTCCCACAGAAAAGCACAAACAAGCAGTATAACATACATATTATGATCATAATGGAAACCAATCTGAATTAAAATCAGATGTAGAGTATGGCAATGTCTACTTACGTGATATTCTCTTGCTCATAACTCACTAGTGAGCGGCGACAGCAAGAGAACACCGTGTAGACATCGTCGTACTCTTCGTCTGATTTTAATCAGATTGAAAGGAAGCAAGTATGATGCCATTTTATACTTGAATGCACAATGCACAATGGCCAACATTTTATTGTTGTAATCTTTGTTTTCTCTGTCACATGATTAATTTTTGAAAATGGCAGGAACTCTAAAAATAGTAAGGCCGTATAAATAAAATTCTTTGTTTGCCGTCCTTGGATTTTTGAAAACCCTACCAGCCAGCCAGCAAAAAAAACAAACACAGAAAAAAAACACAACACAGATCAATCGAATAAACTCTAACTTTCCTATCGGTTTATGGGTCACAAGTATGAAAAAATCATCTGTTACATTTACAATGCAGTGTTTCTTATGCTCTTCATTAGCACGCTGAAACAATGCGTGGAAACAAAGGTTATACTTGTGTAAATACAACAAGCATAATTAGAGTTAGGTGACTCTGAGTCTGAACAAAAATTCCATAATAAACAATGGCAATAAACACTATACCAGTACATAATGTACAACATGTACAGTGTGATAGTAATCAACTGGTTGTGTTACGAAGATCTACAGATTGTCTCTGACGGAGATTTATGCACTGGGTGGTCATAGGTGCCAGTAAAACTATTAATTAAAATAACAAGATCTCAAATATGAATAACAAGCATATTTGCGACAAATGCAACTTACGTATACGAGGATGTTTACAAAGTTTTGAAGAAAACAAAATATTTGAATTAACACCTAATGAAGGAACCTAAGAATTTCACGTAATGGGTTCAATTTTGCAACGTGTCTAAGTGACATTTGTATATTAATTATAACATGTAAATTTAAGATCGAGACCTGTATTGATGTTTACGATTGGACGTATATTTTTATCTTTAATTTATATCTATCATATGATCAAAACCAAGCTTTAAACTTAGTTTAAAATCCCATTCTAAAATAATACGGGAAAGGACAAGAGAGAAAAATACAACAGACAGGGCAGGAGGACACAACGACCAAAGAGTAGTCCAGGGCATTTAGACAATTGGAGAAGCGTAGCTTGGGACGGCACCTGTCAAGCTTGTCTACCGAGAAGTAAAGTCTATATAGTACAAACGAAACACTATTTCGAAATGTTAGGGTAAGCTTACAACAAAAAGGTGTTCTTACAAAACCTGAACATTCCACATATTAAACTGCATGCAAAGTTACTGAGTATAACAAAGTATAGATGTCACTCAGAAAACAAATGCTAAACATCTTGGTAAAAGGTGAAACTACTGTCTCTTCCATACAGCACAGTCCCTCTATCCATAGTGGATAGAGGGACTGTGCATACAATTAGAATTTTTGCAGTAAGAAGAGTGGTTAGCTGAGCAAATCATAACAGCCTCGAGTACAAATCCTCCTTTTTAAGTGTCAAATAAATACAAGTCCTGAGCACTGTTTCTGTTGAGTAAATGCTCCATTAGCTGTAACTTTAAAGGCTATTTATTCTGAATTTTGCGTATCAACTAGTCTTTTACCCGAATTCTAATAGCGCTGATCTCGGTGTCAGGTTTGTTACTATATTGTAATATAGCTGCGCGCGCGACTTCGAACACCACTGCCTGAAAATCGGACAAATTGTGTTACTGCATGCGCGGTCGTTGTTGCTTGTAGTCTGAGCCATAAATTCATATGAATTAGTGTGATTTTCTGTATGCATTATGACGCTAGCAGGTTTTGATTTCATCGTTCTTGCCGAAAATGCGGACAAATTTTTGCACATTAATGAAAGAAAAATGACGTTAAGTGATCAGCGCTATTGCAAACTAAAATGCTGAATATTCTGTTTGTCAAGACAGCAATGCCGAATGGCCATTGCTATTTTTGAAAACTGAATTCTAATCCGGACTTATAAAATGACCACATCGTTTTTAGCACAAAAACAGTGTTCAAAGTGAAAGCAACTTATACTGCGTACGAACTATTTGGAGCATTCAACAACGAACGTAACATTTCACCAGCGGTAACTGCTTGCCCCACCACCGGGCTGCTTGCCCCCTCGTGATCAATCGCGGATCGCGCAGAAGCTGATGGAAATTCAGTTCCATTCCTTATTCGAAGCTAAACCAGTCAAGAATTGTTTTCGATCCGTCTTGTATGGAGACCAAGCCAATACAGCGCACTTCCGCCGATTTGGAAACTTTGAGGGAGAAATAAACTTGTGAAACGGTCGATCGATCTTCACTTGCGGTATACTGCAGTCCACTACAACAGGAGGTGCACATGTACACTTTACGTACAGCGGTTGATGTACCCCTTTACGATAGGTAATCTGATTTGTATCGAAACGATCGTACGACATTTGCGTTTTTGAGACATTTGAGTAAGTTGCTGCGTCATTGCCAACAAAGGAAGGACACAACGCGTCGTATTTTCGAGCATACGATCTGTGTTTGTTTTTCATATTTCGTCCAAAAACCTACCCGCACGCGGACGGCAAACAAAGAATTTATTTTACGGCGCCTAATAATATTTTATTGCTTGCTTGTAAATATAGGATTTACATCACATTTGTGGCAATAAAAGTGTGATACAAAAATAAGGTCAAATTTTCTTCAATAAAGATAAAGTAATACAGTATAGTAATAGTAGCTAATAGTAAATATAACTAGGTATTTCTTTGTTTAATATGTAAAGTAAAAATATAATTTGCAAGTTGTTCATTAAAAGATAACTCTTGTTATGTTAGTATAGAAATAAGCTGATTTTCAGTTTTATCATTTGGGAAATTGATTTTACTGAAAAAGTTTTTTCTTTGGACTTTGTATTTCTGACAGACTAATAAAAAGTGTGTTTCATCTTCAATACTGTTGGTGTTACACTGATTGCAGTATCTTTCAGTAATTGGGGTTTTTGGAACAGTGTGTCTCCCTTTTTCAATTGCTAGATCATGATTGCTAATCTGAACTTTGGTGAGTAATTTTCTTTTCTCACCTTGTAACTGTGTTAAGTAGGGTTCTAATCTAAAATTACGTTTTATTTTGGCATACATTCTTAGTTTACTATTTTCATCAGTGATCAAATTTTTCCAAAAGACTTCATAATTGTTTGTTAAATTTGTTTTCATTAATCCAGTTATAACTTTATGGTGTTTAAGTGATGGAGCTTTATCAAGGAGAAAGTCCATTCCATTGTCTTTAATTAAAGCAGTTAAACAGTTAAACCAGGATCTATTGTTAGTGTTGTTTACCATTTGCTCAAAAAAAGCTTCTTCTTTAGCAAGATTACAATGTGGAAGTTGTACCATATGAAGCCAGTATTTAACGTTATTAAGTTTGATCTCAAGTAGAAGTGGGAATTGTCCTAGTTCACCCCTCACAGCGGCATTACAAGCTTGCCTATTACACTGTAAAATATTCTACAAAATTTGAGGTGAGTTTTTTCAATTGCTGATTTATCCCACTTCTTATATAATCCATGAAATCTTGTCCCCAAATCTCTGAGCCATACATTAAAACAGGTTTAATGAAAACATTGAATAAATGTAGGGGAAATTTTATCTTTCTGTTGTGCAATAAAACCTATTTTTAAACTGACAAAGATTTTGCTGCTTTATCTGTCAAATTTGTAATTGTGTCACTGAAACTACCATTTGATGTTAAAACATTTTAATTTACATGCCACACTCATGACAGTGTTATACACTTTTGTAGTCTCTACTGGGTCTTATTTCAACGAAAAGTCTCAGATAACTGATGCTATTTGAGATCAGTTATTACACATTCGCTGCTATTGGGGCTTTAAGTTTAAAATAATCCTCCTTACATTTAAAATTCTCAGTGGCGATTGTCCAGATTACTTGAGGTTGTTGATTGATATAGACACCACATCGTACTCTTCATACATTGAATAAACTTCTTTTAACTAGTCGTGATACAAGGTACACTACTTCAAATCATGGCTTTTTTGCTTTTTCAGTTGCTGCCCCAATGTTGTGGAATGATCTCCCTTTTGAGATTGTTCGATTGCATCATTTAAACACCATCCATTTGAAAACTTGTCTTTTAGAGATTGTTAAATACCGCTAATTTGTGATCTAAAGTTTTACTTTTGTTCAGAGCTGTGAGACGCAGTGCAGTACGCTTTTAAGAAATATATAATAATAAATAAATGTTAATGAACACAATTAATGATGAAAGTTGTACTCTGACTTTCATATGTTTGTATTTGTTCATTTATGCTTTTCAGGTAATTGTACAGCGAGCTCTTGCAGCTAAGAACTTATCTCATGCAAAAGGAGGTACCTTACTTGCAGGTTACTTTAAAATTCTACCAACATTCATGATGGTTATTCCAGGAATGATTGCCCGCATTCTGTGGCCTGGTGAGTAAAGTGTCTTCAACTTAATATTGTGTACAACTGAACGTTTTAATCGTTTATTTGTATGTGAGATGTGGAGGAATATTGTCGTACATGGTGTTTCTTCAGTTGAAATGTCACATAATATGAATGATTATAAAATGAATGTGTTTACATGAATATTTCCATATTTATGCACACAGTGAAATAATAGCAGAGCTGCAAAAAAATATGGATTATTCTTGTAATGAGGAGGTGATAAATTAATAATCGTATAACCCTTTTCCTGCCAGACAGTATCACTTCCCCGTCAGCCAAGTCAGTAAAAAGCGGTATTGAGCCAAAACATGATGTATTTTCACCCACTTGGCTTGGTCTGTAACATATAGCATCTTTAGTCCAAAAAAATCAAGTTTACAGTATTTATGTTTTCAACAGCTTTCAAATGTACAGTATTATGTTAAAATACACCATATGGAATATGTTGTGTTTCATTAATTTTAACCATCTTGACCTGATGGTGAAATATGGACTTGGCAGGAAAAGGGATAATATTGCCTGTTCCTGGGTGGTATCAGTATTTGTGTCACTTTTGTCTGAATGTGTATCGACATACTGGTGTAAAAAATCCCTTTGATATTCACAATACAACAAGTTTTTTCACCTTTGTCTTTAATTGTTCAGATGAGATAGCATGTGTATCTGGATCAGTCTGTGAAAGAGTTTGTAACAATCCATCTGGATGTACTGACATTGCCTATCCCAGATTGGTCATGGAATTACTTCCTACAGGTCAGTATGGATATATTCCTTTCTATTGTGACAGTCATATGCATGATTTCAAAACTTTAATACAAAAGAAATTCTCATCATAATGATATCAAGAGAATTCCCTAGCTGACTCTGAAATTATCATATCATGGACAGAGTGACCTTGGTCATATATGTAAAGAAATGGCCATACTGGCTAAATGGCCACACTGGCTAATGGCCACACAGGCTCAATGGCCATACTGGCTCAATGGCCATACTGGCTAAATGGCCACACAGGCTCAATGGCCATACTGGCTAAATGGCCATACTGGCTCAATGGCCACACAGGCTAAATGGCCATACTGGCTAAATGGCCACACAGGCTAAATGGCCATACTGGCTCAATGGCCACACAGGCTAAATGGCCACACAGGCAGGCCATATACTGGCTAAATGGCCATACTGGCTCAATGGCCATACTGGCTAAATGGCCACACAGGCTAAATGGCCATACTGGCTCAATGGCCACACAGGCTAATGGCCATACTGGCTCAATGGCCACACAGGCTAAATGGCCACATAACACAGGCTAAATCTTGGTTCCATATGCCTCATGAGATCTGTAAATTACCTAGTACATTTCACATCCATTCTTATCAGCAGTACAACTTTTTTGTTATTTACTCAGTTGACAGAAATAATCTCTGTTGCATTAGAAGATTGTCTGTGTGATACAATTGACAGGTCTACGTGGTTTAATGATAGCAGTTATGTTAGCAGCTTTGATGAGTTCACTCACATCAATTTTCAACAGTGGTGCCACAATCTTTGTTGTGGATTTGTGGAAGATGTGGCGTAAAAAGGCAGGCGAGAAAGAGAGTATGATAGTTGGAAGGTAAGTACAAATATGAATAAAATGGAATGATCATGGAATTTGCAGTGTTTTGCAAAGTTTCACAGTTTTTGTGGAATCGTTCATTAAGTCTGTTTAAATGATAATATAATTTGTATGTTTCAGCCCGATGTTTCTCATTTTTAGTGAAAAGATATTCTTCTTTAAAACCGTTTGTCTGATGCCATTTCAATTTGTGTAGTGTACCACCACAAGATTAACAAAACCACAATTAGTTTGCGCCGAAGGGGGAGTTTTCTCACAGGCTACATTCCAGGTCAAGATTGTGCCTAATGTGATCAGCTTTAGCAGTATAGTGCATCCTGGGTAACACACTGCCCTTCTTTGTAACTGACTTTACACTGTAGGCTGCTACACCACCTGAATATGTAATTACTTCTGGATTTTGACCAAACCTCTGTCTCTCTATCATTACCCTGCATTCACATTCTGTTAAATTTTATGCAATCAAAAAGTTTAGTGAGGGTTTAGAAAGATTAACAGTTGAAATTTTACTCCAGCAAGCTTTACTGCAAAGTTCAATGTACAAACTTGGCCCAAGCTGACATAAATCGTAAGGGCATGTCATGATTACCCCAACACGCCACCATAAAGTATAAGCAATTAGTTGTTCGCAAAATTAACGTAATCTAGAAAAATGCATCTGAATCATCATTTTTGTGAATATTTGGTGCAAATCATATCAGTGCATGCATGTACGAAATATATGCCACCCTTATGGGATGCCTTAGGTTGGTGACATCACAGGACATAGTCAAAAGGTCATCACACATGACACATGTGGCTCCCATGGTTTGGGAATGACGGCGTGAGCGCCACATTTCTAAATTGGATGTTCATGAAAAAAGAATACAGACAATTAAAAAAACATTATCAAAAGCTTCTGAAAAAGTGGCCATGTCATTTGCTGCCTCGCAAACCTCAAACTCTACCACACTTAACATCATATTCAGCATCAACCCTGTCTCTGCAAGCTTTGAATTTTCCGTACCCACTACATTTCAGCACCCGTACTCACTTTGACGCCCAGTTTGTCATACAACACCTGTAATCTCCACAAATGTAATATCAACCACAGTTGTAATAAAATGCACCCATAAATGCAATATCGCCCATAAATGTAACAAAAATCAACCATAAATGTAATAAAACACCAACCACAAATGTAATAAATGGTAAGGTAATAAAAAAACACCCATAAATGTAATACTTGTCAACCATAAATGTAATAAATCTATTTTGTCGTTGCAATTGAGGAATTAGCCCTTAAATATTGATCTAGTTTGTCATACTCAACCCTCAGTTTATCATTTTCCACACCCGGTCTGATTCACACTTTCACATTTTCAACACCACACTCAGTATGTTGTTTTCAGTGCTTATACTTTGACCTGATAGGCAGTAGAGGGGGAAGATTTGACGCTCACTTTGTCATTTTCAACGCTCAGTTCGACACTCATTTTGTCATTTTCAATACTCACTTTGACACTCACTTTGTCATTTTCAACGCTCAGTTTGATGCTCACTTTATCAATTTTGGGGCCTTTACATACCTGAAAGTTTTGTATGAACTATCATGAAATATATATCGTATGACTATCAATCATAAAAAGGATTTTATATTACAGAAATGGAGATACAAAGAGTTTGATGTTGCTGCAAAGCTGTTCATGTTTTAACACTTGACCAATAAACTGAAAACAAATGATTTGATGCCAACCTTGTGCCTGACTCTTGTCTGATACTGAAAGAACTTCACAATGTGTAAAATATTCCACCCTAATGTTACATTCTCTAATTTTCTGGTCCCTGCAACTTTTCAACACTTTATTTTCAACACTTTATTTTTTAAACCAATTTTGGAAACACTAAAACAAAATTTGTCACCGGAAAAAAGTTAGATCATTTAAAAATTGAGTTGTGTCTTAAAATTCAAAAAATATGAAAAGGAATGTTTGACAGCAGTAATTTTTATTAGGATTTTGCTGTCATGACCTGGGTATGATCAAAATATTTTGATGAACAATCTAAGTTATTTAATGATAATACACTGTGTCCATTTTTCAGACTGTTTGTGTTGGTATTAGTTGTAATAAGTGTATTGTGGTTACCAGTAGTTGCTAATAGTCAAGGTGGTCAACTGTGGCATTATATTCAAGAAGTAACTGGTTATCTAAGTCCACCAATTGCTGCAGTGTTTCTCTTAGCAATACTTTGGCATGGAATCAATGAACCAGTAAGTTAATTCAATTCATATATACTGCAATCAGTGTAACACCAACAGTATTGAAGATGAAACACACTTTTTATTAATCTGTCAGAAATACAAAGTCCAAAGAAAGAACTTTTTCAGAAAAATCAATTTCCCAAACGACAATACTGAAAATCAGCTTATTTCTCTACTAACAAACAAGAGTTATCTTTTAATAAACAACTTGCAGATTATATTTTTACTTTATATAAACAAAGAAATACCTAGTTATATTTATTATTAGCTACTGTTATTATACTTTATTACTTTATCTTTATTGAAGAAAAATTTGAACTTATTTTTGTATCACACTTTTATTGCCACAAATGTGATGTAAATCCTATATTTACAAGCAAGCAATAAAAAATATTATTATATATATTTTATTGCACTCCTTACTTGTAACAAACTGGCATACACAGATACTGTTGCAATATGTCAGTAGGTCAATGTGTGTATGGGTGTGTGTGGGTGTGTGTGCGTCAGTTAATGTCTAAACTATGACAGTTAATTATTAAACCTGGAAACCATTAGTGTGGACATTGTAATTTGAAACCAGGGAGCCCGTTGGAAATTGAATGTGAAACAACAAGGGAGCACAAGTAAATGCTTGCTTTTATTGGAAAAATGAAGCAGTGATTTAGTTACATACATTAATTTTCAAGGACTTTTGTACAAAATCGTTATGTGAAACTGGAAGAATCACAAAACATGATATTTATATAACATTTATTGAATATTGTAAGTATCTTCATGGATAGTAAAGTGATCATCTAGGTCAAGTAACAGGAACAACACTTAACTAAACTAAGAATGCATGATGTCATATCACCGAACAAACACTTAAATTTGTATCCAAACCTCAGCAGTGTGAATCACTCTGTCAATATCAACTTGAAATAGATTATTTCTAAAAAATTGAGACGATTTTGTTTGTAGTTAGTCTTGGGTACATTCTATACAACTGTGCAAGCAACAAATACACAAAGGATGCGCAGACAGGATGTGCAGTATATGCAGGCTATAGTCATCATAGGGCTATATCATTCAAGTCATGTGGACGACATTTTGTTTGCAATGATCATGTGAGTGATTCTCTTCCAAACACAATAATTGAACAAACCAAGATATCACGTGATTTCTGTGTAGGTTGCCATTAGCAATTTAAGAGATGTGAGATGATCAACCTTCAAGATTTTGAAAGAGAGTGTAAAAGGTAGAAACTGATGTGTGGAGTGATTAGTTGATTAGCTTGATAATTGTGTATATAGATGGAATCAGGCCATCAAAGAGTGATGCAGAGCACCCAGACTATTAAGACTATTTTTGGACTCTGGACTGGAGGTCCAAATGGTTCCAGAGAAAGTGTCATAGTTCACAAAGTCCATGCACAGTATAAAGTAGGTGCATGATGATAGCAGTGCCAGCTGAGGTGCTGATTATATCCATAGGAATTTAAGATCACGGTAGACGTAACAATTGACTGTTATTCCCCTCTACTTATTAAAATTGTATGCATATTTTATGAGAATGGTTACAATTTTATTTCAGTCATGTTTGAGCATGTAGTATATGTCTCAATTAAAGTCCGAAACGAACCTACATGGGCAGTTAATGGAGGAATTGTATAAAAATAGTTATACACAAAATACCGTCCTGTATTGACTTAATGGTTGACCCACTCCCTGAATCATTTGTCAGTACATGTCTGTGAATGAGCCTATAAAGCACTGCATGTTTAGCAGGCGAGGCTACCCAAATCACTGAGATGCTTCCAATAATGTACCGTATACAGTGATTTGGTAAAAATAATGGACTCTGGTGTGTGACAGAATACTTTATCCATTAATGTATTGATTGTTTTCAGGGAACCTTCTGGTCATTGATGATTGCATTACTGTTTGGCTGTGCTAGGTTTATTTTTATGGTCATCTGGCCAGCACCTAACTGTGGTGAAGAGGATACTCGACCTTACTTCGTCAGAATTCATTATTTTTACATTGCTACAATGTTATTCTGGGGCACTATTGTAATTTGTTGGATAATTAGTAAATGCACAAAACAAAGAATACCGGAAAATATGGTGAGTTTGATGATTTCAAGACTATTAACCCTTTGAGTGCCAAAGTCAATTTTTGTTGCCTATATCAAAATATACACCAGTCAAATTTTTTCTAATTTTTGCTAAAATTTTGATAAAAATCTGAAGCCAATAAAATGTGATATTCATTTGGTTCAAAATTGTCAAAAAAAAGTAGAAAAATTCACAAAATTGGTTACATGTTGCACACTATAATTTTGGTGAGAAAAATTGCAGCGCTCAAAGGGTTAATGATTTGAAGACTGCAGCAATAGATTCTTCTAGTGGTGTGAGTTCATTCCTCAGTGCGACAACGGTATGAGTTCCTCATGTGACAATGCTATGGGTTCCTTTATGTGACAATGATATAGGTTCTTCATGTGACAATGCTATGGGTGTGACAATGATATGGGTTCCTCATGTGACAATGCTATGGGTGTGACAACAGTATGGTTTCCTTGTGTGACAATTGGTATGGATGTTACAATGGTATGAGTTTCCTATGTGACAATGCTATGGGTGTGACAATGGTATGAGTTCCTTTATGTGACAATGATATGGGTTCCTCATGTGACAATGCTATGGGTGTGACAATGGTATGAGTTCCTTTATGTGACAATGATATGGGTTCCTCATGTGACAATGCTATGGGTGTGACAACAGTATGGTTTCCTTGTGTGACAATTGGTATGGATGTTACAATGGTATGGGTTTCCTATGTGACATGGTATGGGTGTGACAACAGTATGGTTTCCTATGTGACATTGGTAGGGATGTTACAATGGTATGGGTTTCCTATGTGAAAATGCTATGGGTGTTACAACATTTGGTTTCCTTTGTGACAATTGGTATGGATGTTACAATGATATGGGTTCCTCATGTGACAATGCTATGGGTGTGACAACAGTATGGTTTCCTTTGTGACAATTGGTATGGATGTTACAATGGTATGAGTTTCCTATGTGACAATGCTATGGGTGTGACAACAGTTTGGTTTCTTTTGTGACAATTTGTATGGATGTTACAATGATATGGGTTCCTCATGTGACAATGGTATGGGTGTGACAACAGTATGGTTTCCTTTGTGACAATTGGTATGGATGTTACAATGGTATGGGTTTCCTATGTGACAATGCTATGGGTGTGACAACAGTATGGTTTCCTTTGTGACAATTGGTATGGATGTTACAATGGTATGGTTTCCTCATGTGACAATGCTATGGGTGTGACAACAGTATGGTTTCCTTTGTGACAATTGGTATGGATGTTACAATGGTATGGGTTCCTTATATGGCATTGGTATAGGTTCTTTATGTTGCAAAAGAAATGAATAAATTAATTTGCTTTTATCACATGCTACAAATTATTTAACTTTCAAAAACTGCATTAAATATTTAAAATTCAAACAAGTATTGATTGCCATTTTCTTAGACAGATATAGCTATTTGATTCAAATTATGCAAGAAAAAAATTTATTAAGTCAACTGGCTGTTATGTAATGTTTTTTTTTCATGTTTGATATGATAATGTATTCAGTACTGCAGACCATTGGCTTCATGTACAGCATATCTCCATTGTTACAGAAACAACATTTTGTCACTTGAGATGACAGAGCTTAAATAAAATTTTAAAATTTGTTTCAAAAGGATTGACTTTTTCCATCTAGAAGATTCTGACATTTTTTAAAAGAATGAAAGACATACTTTCCTAAGTTTTTTTAAGGCTGCAATGTTAAATTAAACACCGTTCCATTCAGTAGTGTCTGAGTGTAGAACTTTGTTGTTGAAACACTGAGTTCATAATTTTGTGCCGTGTCATCAAAGATTCATTTTTCATTTGAATCCTCATATATTAGCAGGCTGATAGTGAATTGAAATATGAATAATACCGGTACATTGAAATATGAATAATACCGGTACATTGAAATATGAATAATACCGGTACATTGAAATATGAATAATACCGGTACATTGAAATATGAATAATACCGGTACATTGAAATATGAATAATACCGGTACATTGATATATGAATAATACCGGTACATTGAAATATGAATAATACCGGTACATTGAAATATGAATAATACCGGTACATTGAAATATGAATAATACCGGTACATTGAAATATGAATAATACCGGTGAATTGAAATATGAATAATACCGGTACATTGAAATATGAATAATACCGGTACATTGAAGAAACAAACCAACCATCATCACAATATTGATTTTAGTTTATTCTCCTCTTCATGGGTTCAACACTAAAACTTATTGCAAAGTGTACTTCACCAAAAAAGTAACATGTTCAGTTCTGCAAATATATTTATAATGAAAATATGTTTACATAATTCAAATTCAATTTCATAGGTTTGAACTCATCCTTAATTCTTTTAGTTATACAGGCTGACTTACTGGACTCGTCACAAGACAGAGGAAAGAGTTGACATTAGTGAACTTTATAATCCTTTATGGATAAGCTCTCATATGTCGGACGCATGGAAAGACTCAGATGTTGTGAATAATGTCTCATTTTGTCCAGACATACAACTAGAAAACTTGTACAATGATGAAAATCATATGGTTGAATCTGAGCCTGGCCAACATTTTGATAATACTACATCAGTTGTCAGCCCAAACAGTAAGGATACAGCTCAGAGCGGTTTGTGTGAAATCACTACGATTACTACAAATCATGCAGCAGAAATTACGAAATTCTCAACAGGAACTGGAGATCAACGTGAAGTTGAAATACAGTGTGACATTCCTGAAGACTTTGATGTTGATCAGATGGAAGGTGTTACCAAATATGGATCTCGTGAAACTCGGGGTGAAAGACAACGGAAAAGCCCTGGTAAGAAATTTTAGCAAGCAATGTTAGGACAGAAATACACAACAAAGAGAAAACCTAAATACATTTAAGGTGGGGTTGCACTTAACCAACATAATTTTTTCAAAGGAGTATTTCTCATCAAAGATAACAAGGAAATCCATTCATACAATATATTTTCAAAACCCAGAGAATCTAAAGGTTAGTATGGTAACAATAGTTTGTTCGAGGGATGAACAGGTATATATTTGGGGTAGAAACCTCAATTTTTGTATTATCAGTGCAGGTCATTTCCAAAATTGGTGATGATATAATATCATTTCCATGATTAGCCAATCACAGATCAGATTATGTCATCCATAAGATTGCAGTCACTGCAGGACCAGGTGAGTATTGTATGAATCACTATCGTCTACTTTCAGCCCTCATGTAGACTAAAATCCAAAACTGCACACTTTTTTCATGGTGAACATGATTCGTTCTCCAAGAACACTTTGACAAACAATAAAACCATCACGCAAAGCAGCAACAAAGATATTTACAATTCATTTAAATTGCCCCTTTCTTGATTTCCATCATCTCTTTTGTATAAAATCTTTGATAGCTGTCATTTCCAATACAAATGGGGTTTTCTGAACCGTCTGTGTAGGTACGCAATTTGTATTTCGCAGGACTTCAGGCCAGAGTCCAGGCATCAAAGCATATATATGGGTTTGGTTGTCTAAGCCAGACTAAAATGGTACGCGATTTCGAAAGCGAGTGTTCAGTGAGTGGTCACGCAACTGTTTGAGGTTGTGACAGAATACGGCGCTTATTTCACAAACAACATCCATACTTCCATGGAATGTGCACCGCGGAGTGTTCTGGCACAACTCCTCTTTCACAGCTTACTAAAGTTTTGACACAGATCTACGATAATACACAAAAAAGTTATGTGAATGATACAGCAGAGGAGTTTACAGCAGATAGAGTTCAACACACTATGGTGTACGTAACCATGGATGCATGTGGAGCTACCTTGTATTGTTATCAATTTTTACTCATAGCGCTGGCTGCTGATTGACAAATGATAGGAAAAAATGTTATGGCATGGCGTTGCCAATGTTGGAAATGACCCAGACTGATTACACATAAAAACGAAGTTTAATTAAAAGCTTGACTATTTTCTGAAATTTAATATTTCACTTGAAACGAGTGTAATAAAATGATTATTTTATTTTGCATTATCTATCGTCATTCTAACATGGCAGGGATTGAAAGACTGCCACTCAAAAAAGTGAAAAATCATGATTAGCAAAATTAAAATGTCTCTTATTCAAATGTAAGAACTTTATTGCCAAATAGTCATTTTGTAAAATAGCATTTAAAGAACATAATGAGGAAATTTTAGAAAATATTGACCCAGCCAGAGTGGAGTTAAATACTCTTGGAATCTTGAAATTGGAAGAAAAGAGAAGCCAGGAAATCGGGTGATATGCATGAATTTACATAAATTTACACTTCTTTCTTATATCCAACTTATGATTGCTTGACAAGCTAAACGGTGAACTCTAATATTTTAATCTTGGATTGACAAATTACTTAAAATGGGATTAATATTTGCAAAAACATGATATTGAGCAGAATACGCCATGTTACATGCAGTGCCATCTTAATAACTCTTATGTAGTTGTCGTGTAAGTGTTATGAAATTTTTATTGCTAATAAGGATCATTTAAAGCTGTTGTAAACGAAATGTGATATGATGTCTATTTTATTGTACATTATCAATGAAATTGAAGCGTCATCTTCCTAACAAGAAAAATAACAAGGAAACGTTTTTCTAAAACAAACTGATTATTCTCTTTTACAAGGTGTTCATGTTTTGGATGCAACATGGAAATATTGTTGTGGAATTTCCAGTGAGACGGAACGTCATCTCAGTGAGAAAGAATTGGACGCTTTAAAAGCAACGGAAACAAATGCAAGATCTATTCACCAGACAGACAGAGACAAACTTATCTTAAACATTAATCTGGTGATTATTCTTGTGGTTGGAGGAATACTTTATGCTTTGTTTGGATTTATCATAGACAGAGCATGGAAAGCCAATGGTGAAATAGAATGCCCACAGTATTATCAGTGACTTAGGTTACTTGGAGTCCCAGGAAATATAACACACTTTCATGAGAACTTTAATTTTTACCATAGAAAACTCACCTTATATTTTTTGTGGTCTATCCATTTTTATGATCTAATGTCAGAAGTGATTTTTATTATTGAAGTCCAATGATCTTGATATTGTTTTTGCTTTTTCAGATCACTATTAAGATATCAAATGATAGTAATTCTTGAAGTTTATGAATAATTTTTTAGTTTACTCATTAATTGTCAGACAGATATTATACATGCAAGAACAGCAGGGTTTTAGATCACATTTCCAGAGTGCTTTCCCATCACATTCCCATAGTCATTATTCAGCCTATGTATGCCAAATGCTCATTCTGTCCCACAAGTGTCAGAATGTCACATATGTCAAGAAATAAGATAAGTGTATTCCCCACTTAAAGTGACATTTAATATTTCACAATATATATTTGATACAGTGACTTATTTTAGAGATAGAAAAATGACAAGATATCTTTCGTTCTCATTGATGCAACTGTTTTCCTTTGTGTCTCAGGTTTTCTGTAGAATGATGCTTTTTTATGACCAAAATGACAGTTAAAAAAGGCAGTTTTTGTCATTATTAGCTGTGCTTTTATGGTTTCAATGTTACAAGTAAAGGTCATCTCAGACACTGCACACATCAGATTTGGCTAAAATGCCTCTCTATGGCTCCTCAGGTAATTTAATTGGATGGCTGGCAAGTCTTAACACCCATCAAAATTTTTGATTTACTGCTTTTTCCTCTTTGATATTAATGATTGACATCCATTTCTGTACAACAGTTCAGGACATCTGGTTAAGCATAGAAAGTGTGAAATACATTCACAGCTCATTCAAATGTACTGTATTCAAACAATAAGATTGACACTTTGAAATTTCTATGTTACAACTGACATGGAATAGGGGGGGGGGTTCAGCCACTTTTTGACGTCGGCAAAAAATAATCCACCGCCCCCCCCCCCCCCAGGCCGAAGAAACTGACCAGTGCCTTAGAGGTTTTTTTTAAGAACTTTTCCCTGGGATGGTAGTCTAAGTCTTTCAAAAAGTGTCTGATTGTGGAAGTCACGTGACCATGGGCACTAGACAAGTGTGTCAACCTGCAGCTCTAAAAATCTGCCAGAGTTTTCAACTTATCTCAGAAAGTCTGAGCACCATACCCAGTCACCCTGCAGACTGAAAATGCCGAAAATCCGACCACCCTCAGGAAGCGATAGGAAGCAAAGAAGCATCACAGCGTTTACTGGAACTGCTTCAGACCAAACCGACACCCCTCATGAACATGAGGCTAGCAACGGGGAGGAACCTTTTCCAGATAAAATCACCATGGAAATGCTCTACAGAAGCCTGGAAAGTCTGCGAGCAGATGTCTTCACGATCAAAACCAAACTTTTGGTATTATCAGATGTCGAAGATCGAGTAACAAAACTCGAGGAGAGGCAAAACGACTACGAGAAATCGTGTGACTATATATGCTGCTACTAAAGCTGACCACAATGAAATCAGGATCGCCTCCCTCAAACAGAAAGTCTGTCAACTTACAGCAAACTTAAAAAACATTGAGGAGGAGGAGGAGAGTATCTGAGCGCAACGTCGACTAAGAGAATGCTCCCTCTGCTTCTATGGCGTCAAAGAAGAAAGAAACGAAAAGCCCATGGATGTTGCCCAACAATTGCTAATGGACAAGTTCAAAGTAAGTGATCACGGAATAGAAAAAGCCTTCCGCTCCCCAATTAGTGGGAGTAGCGCTAACAATCGGTCACAACCTATCATTGTGAAATTTACTCTACTGGTGAGTTAAGTCAACAGATATTATGTAAGGCCAAATAAGCCCTAGTCGGAACAGAAATCTACATCAGACAAGACCTACTCCCTGCAGATTACAAGAAAAACTCCAGTACCACAAGATCATGGCGCAAGATTACAAGGACGAAAAGAAACCAATCTTCCAGAATGGAATGCTGTACATCGACGGAGTCAAGTACTCAGGACCACCATCAACATTTGATGTGGTTTAAAAACCACGCCCCACTACCCATCATGCAACTGCAGGAACATTCGACCAGCAGATTGGAGAGCTGCACACTGCCATGACATGATCAACACTCAAGTCATGTAACAACAACTATTGTCAGGACTTTTTTATTAGATTTAGTAGAAACGGTTTTTGTGTCTTTCTGTCTGTATTCTATCCTTGTTCTTCACTTTTGTCCTAAAAAAGGTAACAACCATTACAGAATGGAAGTAACTGTGCTTTTAAAATATACCAATTTTATCAAACATGCAGAAATTGAAATTCTTAACATGAGAGGTCTCAGGGAATTTATTAAAAAGAAAGAAGGTGTTAACATGGTTAAAACACAAAAAGCCAAATATCATGTTCCTTCAGGAAACACACAGCACGTCAGATAACGAGAAATTTTGGTCATCTCAGGCTTCGGGCGACTTTTTATTCTCACGGGACACACAATAGTAGAGGTGTAATGACTATTTTACGCAACTGTAATCATACTGTGAACAAAACACTAACATCTGAGCATGGAAGGTACATTTTTCTAGATGTGACAATTGATGGCAGAAACTTCCTGCTTTTAAATATTTATGCACCCAATGATGAAAAATCACATGTAATTCAATTCACACAGGAACTTCTTGACATACTGTCATCTCATGAAGTTCAACCAGACACAGAAATTGTCATTGGCGGAGTTTTTAATTTTACATTTAATAATGAAATTGATAGATCGGCTCCATTGGTCCAATTGGCAAAAGTCAAGGAGCGAGAGCATATTGCAACTGTTAGGGACTGGTCAGTTTCTTCAGCCTGGGGGGCCGGTGGATTATTTTTTGCCGACGTCAAAAAGTGGCTGACCCCCCCTATTCCAAATTTTGAAAACAGGGTGACCCCCCCTATTCCAAATTTTGAAAACAGGGTGACCCCCCCCCCCCCGCACGCGACAACTGTAATATGTAATAATATAATACTGTAATATATATATATATATATATATATATATATATATATATATATATATATATATATATATATATATATATATATATATATATATTATATTTTACATACATTTATATTTTAAGTCATTCTGTGTGTTAATGAAATTGTTGGCATGTCAGTTGTAAGATAGGAATTTCAAAGTGTCAATCTTAAAGTTTGAATACAGTACATTTGAATGAGCTGTGAATGTATTCCACACTTTCTATGCTTAACCAGATGTCCTGAACTGTTGTACAGAAATGGATGTCAATCATTAATATCAAACAGGAAAAAGCAGTAAATCAAAAACTTTGATGGGTGTTAAGACTTGCCAGCCATCCAATTAAATCTCCTGAGGAACCATAGAGAGGCATTTTAGCCAAATCTGATGTGTGCAGAGTCTGAGATGACCTTTTCTTGTAACATTGATATTTGTGCATGTTGCTTTCTCATACTGAATTCTCATAGAGAGAACAGAAAAGTATCAGGAATTTGTCATGCTTTTCATATGAAATCAGATTTCATAATAGTACACTTTCACTTAGCAAACATCAAGATATCTCTGGCATATATCTCTGATTTATTAAAGTATAGCGCCCGAAGGGCGCGGAGAAAAATATGAAACATCCTGATATCTCTGATATATATTTCTTGTATATTAAAGTCATGCACAGGAAGGGTGTGCTGAAAAATGTCTGATATATTAAAGTAATGCGCTCGAAGAGCACGCTGAATAATATTGAACATACATATATCTCTGATATATGTATGCCTGATATTTTAAAGTTGGGCGTGCTGAAAAATATGTCTGATTATTAAAGTTACGTGCCCAAAGGGCGCGCCGAAAAATGCAACTGGATGAAATTTGTGGCTGACATGATGCATTTTAGGCAATGATGAGCCTGTGTCGAAATTCAAAAACACCTGACCCCCCCTATTGGGCATTTCAAAACATGGTGACCCCCCCTATCACCAAAGTCAAACAGGGTGACCCCCCCCCCCCATGAATCCACCCCCCCCCCCCCCCCCCCCCAGGCCGAAGAAACTGACCAGTCCCTTAGAACATCACACTTTGATTGATATATGGCAAGTATGTAATCCGGGGTCGCTCAGTTCACCTGGCGTAGAGTACAGGCCTTCCATTGCACAAAGACCTGCATTACATGTGTGTAGGTTCGGCCATTAATCCCAGCAGAACATGATTCCCTGTGGGCAAAGCTATAGTTTGCCATGCAGGGTCTTCAAACTGAGCTAGTACACCGACAGGCAACTTTGCTAGACAAGGGTAGTTGTTTGAGTGGGGATGATTCTTTCACAAAACATTAGGAGACTGACCTAACCAAGCTGTGTGGACTGGACGGTAACTGCAGCTACCAACTCTCCTTCGTATAATAAACTCAAAGAATTGTATTGAAACACATACCCATCTTGTCAATAAAGGCAGGGAACAATCCAGAAGTACATGTATATGTATAGTACGTACGTTTCTATATCTTCTGAATATACATGTACTACAGTTTGGAAATCTATAAATTTAATACCAAATGAACTAACTGATAAAGAGATTCTTGTGAAAGCAATGTACAACATACCATTTTGCTGAATACATGAATGTAAAATACTTACCAATATGTATGGCGTACAATATTATTCATTCACAAAATAGTTTCCATGAAAATCCTGTCTAAATTGTGGAAAATCAGCATGTAATACACAGCAACAAAACTGTTGTCAGATTATGTTCTCTGTCTTTTCATTTCAGTGTAATCTGTTTTCCATGAGTCGGTGTTCATTGTAAAATGACTTGTACTTCTATAAGTATCAGTAATTTGACAGTCTCAATTTATGATTGTATAGAGAGAGGTGTGGTACAGAGACTGAAATATCTCAGGAACAGCAGCTTATAGTAATTATGAAAGGATCATTTTGTACCTGGAACAAGTTATTAAGTAGTTCACCCCAGTGATATTTATTTACAAATTGTCAAACATTTGTATATAGCTGTATAGGTACCTAGCCTATTAGTTTGCAGAATGCATTGTTAATTTCTTGTGATGCACTGTTTTTGACAAAACATGGGGACATTTTTGTTTGTTACTGATAGATGTTGTAACAGTAAAAGACACTATTATTTGTACTTTCAATCACTAATCTTCTGTCCTGACATGATTTGCATGATATTTATGTTTACAACTTTTCATTATTAGCTACTATAGACTATAGTCTATAGAAGCTATTGGGATGGGTATCCGTCCGGCGTCCGGCGTCAGTCTGTATGTATGTATGTATGTATGTATGTCCGTTTGTGAGGCGTCCGTCCACTCAAATATCTTGAGAACTGCAGTACTTACTGATTTGATATTTCTTGTGTAGATGAAAAATAGGATTTTGAGAAACTGTTTTTTTAATTTTTAGATATTGTTGAAAATAGGCAAATTAATGCCAAAAAAGGCGTTTTTGGTAAAAAATCTTCTTCTTCATAACCGCTGGTCAGACAGCTTTGTTATTTGGTATACAGGTCCCTAGGGATAACCCAACTTAGATTTGTTAAAATTGTGATGAAATATGCAAAGGTGTATTTTTAAGGAATTTTTTTTCCATATTTGGTGAGGCCATCCTGAAATGAGCTATCAAAGATATCCACCTTCTTCATCAATACATGTGTCACAAAAGGTTATTCTCTACATAATACAGCAGTGCTGCATGTATCCATGTCTATAGTAGCTTCAGGGACTTTGGCCCTATCTTATTAATCTGTGCCAAATTTGAATGATTCACATTTTTTAATTTCATGTCTCTGAAAATAACTGAGATCTTGAATTTCAACATTGTATAAAGTCAAATTTGATGTGAGAGAAAAGTTTTAACAACATGCAGTAGCGAGGCTACATTCACTTAGCCCCGATTGGTTGGGATAGGTTTACCAACAGTGTATAATGCATGTGGTGTAATGACACTCAGAAAAGGTTTGACTGGAAGATGTTACAACATTTATCATTTCTATGATCTCATCAGAAGTTACAACATGTCATTTCTATTTCTTCATCAGTCAAATGAATAATTAGCTACTTTAAACAGGATTATGTTCAAGAATTTTTTAAACAGCAGAGTATGTCAATACATCATTGTTAAATATAAAAACAAAATATGTTTATGATTAGAATTCATTAATACTGTTAAATTATTTTTTGTACACTCTTGTATACATTCTAATGGCACACTTTATCCAAAATTACAAATAGTAATTTTAAAGACTTAAAAGTACAATTTAAAAAGTAAAAAGGATGCTACAAAGTGGTGATAGCTTGGTAGGATTAATAGAAGAGTTTGCTAGTTTAATGGTAAGAATGTTGAGGGAACTACATAAACAAGGTAATATAAATATAAAATGAATTAACTGAAGGAAAACAAGATGTAAGGTTGATAGTCAAAAGTCAATGACTTAGCGCCATCATAGAACAGCAATTAAAGGAAGAGAGAATAGTGCTATGTGGTCATGTCACTTGACTATCAACAACAAAAAAAAAGGCAGTCTGTGGCTTGAAACTCAAAGATTTAAATTTTTGCTCAAATTTTTCTGAGAGAACGTTCAACCAATCTCTTTCAAAATCAAGAATAAATATCCGGGGTCACCAGAAAAATTTTGATACAAGAGAAACAAATTACCTCAGATTAAGGTGGAGCTGCATGTTGCCAACACATTGTTTTTACATCAAAGTTGACAAAGAAACCCCCTCATACTACTAGTATATATTTTCAAAAAGCAGAGACTCTAAAGTTTAGTATGGTTGCAGTAGTTTACTTGAAGGATTAAGTGGGTGTATATTTGGTGTAAAAAACCTCAATTTTGGTATTATATAAAAATTAATTGAAGTCAAAAACTTGATGCTGTTTTCTGAAATGTAAAATTTCACTTGAAAGAAGAGTATACATAGAAAAAAACGACTATTTTGTTTTACACTATCTATCCTCATTCTAGAAGGGCAAGGGTTCAAAAGTGATTAAAATCAAGATTAGCAAAAGTAAAATGCCTCTTATTCAAAATGCAAGAACTTATTGCCAAACAAAATTGTTTTGTTATAAAGCATTTAAAGAACATAATGTGTAAATTTCAGAAAATTTGACAAGCCAGAGTGGAGTTAAATTCTTCGGAAATTTTGAACTTGAGAGGAAAAAGATGCGATGAAATTTGCAAAATTTTGCATAAATAAACACTTCTTTATCACGCACCTTACGACTGCTTAACAAGCTAAAAGGTAAGCCACACTAATTTATCTTGGGTTAAAAATTTAATTAAAATTGAATGGATATTTGCGGAAAAGTTATTTTTGAGCAAAGTACTTTGTGTTGGTGCAGCGCCCCCTTAATAATATTTGAAAATCAAAATGGCTACCATCCCTGGGTGAATTCTACGGGTGGGAACAAATTCTCAATTCTCACAAAATTAAGTCTGTGAAAACTTTTTATTACTTATAAAGAGCTCAAAATGGGCCCCACAAGCATTTCACCAGAAAAATGGTGTAAAAAGCTGGGAGTCAAAATATTTGTCCCCAAGATGGATTCTACCTTAACATGGAAATCCATGAACTGAGAAGTAATTCTGTAATCTGATGGTTATCTTGCATAATCAAGCTAACATCTGACTGAAGTCGGAAAAAGTCCTTTTTATAAGAATATTGTTGAAGTACAGATTTTTCTTTAGAATGCGTGATTGGCAATTCCCCTTTTCAAATGAAATGCCCCCTAAAATAATCATCAACACAAGAATGTCACCCCAATAAAGTGATTTTTGGATATCGATATACACATAGTATTGATAGTAGCATTTAGTATGATCAGTGTCAATGATGTAACATCACAGACTCCAGATTACAAAACTGTAATTACATTGTATGAATAATGTAACATCACAGACTCCAGATTACAAAACTGTAACTACATTGTATGAATAATGTAACATCACAGACTCCAGATTACAAAACTGTAATTACATTGTATGAATAATGTAAAGGTGTAAACACTTCCAACACTGACAAAAAAAAAACCAGGAGACTGTCTTTAATTTAATATTTGACCAACATTTCAACATTCTGTGTGGATAACTTGATAAACATTAATTTGCATAATTTGTTGTGCTTTCCAATCAATTAGAAATCCCCCAAGGAGAGGGGACATTCTTAAACCCTGGAGAAAAAAACTAACTCTGTATCAACTCAACGTGTGTCTGTGTGTGAAAAACAAAATGTTGCACATTTACAATTCAATTTCTGGTAAGATAGCATCAGTTGTGTCTCCTCTCCTGTGATTACCATGGCAACTGTGTCTGGATAATTGACCATCATATGGGATAGCAGTTTGTTCTTCTACTTCTTCACAGCCAGCATGATTTTCTTCTATCTGTGGGGTAATTCTGTTTGATTGACACTGTACACACCAAGCTTCTCGAAAACCACTCCAAAAATTTCTCTTCATAAAGACATACAGTATTGGATGTGTCACTGTTGTGCTGTAAGCTAACACTAACAAGCAATGTTGTAACATCTCATACTGCTGGTTTGGTCTTGAACACAATATTGCTATACTTGTACATGTATGGGGACCCCAGCATATTATAAATGTTGCAATAATTATTGAAATCGTCAATGAGACACGCTTTTCTGGA